>NW_025334146.1:0-88050 GCF_014858855.1 Bufo gargarizans | reverse complement strand
CTCCTCCTGTACATACTGCACAAACATGTCCTCCTGCACTATACTGCTCCCCAAAATCTCCTCCTGTACTATACTGAACCCCCAACATATCCTCCTGTACTATACTGCTCCCCAACATCTCCTCCTGTACTATACTGCTCCCCAACATCTCCTCGTGTTACTATACTGCATCCCCAACATCTCCTCCTGTACCGTGCTGCTCCCCAACCATCTCCTTCCTGTACTATACTGCACCCCAACATCTCCTCCTGCACTATACTGCATCCCAACATCTCCTCCTGCACTATACTGCACCCCAACATGTCTCCTGCACTATACTGCTCCCCAACATCTCCTCCTGTACTATACTGCACCCCAACATCTCCTCCTGTTACTATCTGCTCCCCAACATCTCATCCTGTACTATACTGCTCCCCAACAATCTCCTCCTGTATATACTGCTCCCCAACATCTCCTCCTGTACTATACTGCACCAACATCTCCTCCTGTACTATACTGCTCCCCAACCTCTCCTCCTGTACTATACTGCTCCCCAACATCTCCTCCTGTCCCATACTGCACCCCCACATCTCCTCCTGTACTATACTGCTCCCCAACATCTCCTCCTGTACTATACTGCACCCCAACATCTCCTCCTGTACTATACTGCTCCCCAACCTCTCCTCCTGTACTATACTGCTCCCCAACATCTCCTCCTGTCCCATACTGCACCCCCAACATCTCATCCTGTACCGTGCTGCTCCCCAACATCTCCTCCTGTACTATACTGCTCCCCAACATCTCCTCCTGTACTATACTGCACCCCAACATGTCCTCCTGTACTATACTGCACCTCAACATCTCCTCCTGTACTATACTGCTCCTCAACATCTCCTCCTGCACTGTACTGCTCCCCAACCTCTCCTCCTGTACTATACTGCTCCCCAACATCTCCTCCTGCACTGTACTGCTCCCCAACATCTCCTCCTGTACTATACTGCACCCCAACATCTCCTCCTGTACTATACTGCACCCCAACATCTCCTCCTGTACTATACTGCACCCCAACTTGTCCTCCTGCACTATACTGCACCCCAACATCTCCTCTTGCACTATACTGTACCCCAACATCTCCTCCTGTACTATACTGCACCCCAACATGTCCTCCTGTACTATACTGCTCCCCATCATCTCCTCCTGTACTATACTGCTCCCCAACATCTCCTCCTGTACTATACTGCACCTCAACATCTCCTCCTGTACCGTGCTGCTCCCCAACATCTCCTCCTGTACTATACTGCACCCCAACATGTCCTCCTGTACTATACTGCTCCCCAACATCTCCTCCTGTACTATACTGCACCCCAACATCTCCTCCTGCACTATACTGCTCCTCAACATCTCCTCCTGTACTGTACTGCACCTCAACATCTCCTCCTGTACTGTACTGCTCCTCAACATCTCCTCCTGTACTGTACTGCACCCCAACATCTCCTCCTGTACTATACTGCACCCCAACATCTCCTCCTGTACTATACTGCTCCCCAACCTCTCCTCCTGCACTGTACTGCTCCCCAACATCTCCTCCTGTACTATACTGCACCTCAACATCTCCTCCTGTACTGTACTGCTCCCCAACCTCTCCTCCTGTACTATACTGCACCCCAACATGTCCTCCTGCACTATACTTCACCCCAACATGTCCTCCTGCACTATACTGCACCCCAACATGTCCTCCTGCACTATACTGCTCCCCAACATCTCCTCCTGTACTATACTGCACCCCAACATCTCCTCCTGTACTATACTGCACCCCAACATCTCCTCCTGTACTATACTGCTCCCCAACATCTCCTCCTGTACTATACTGCACCCCAACATCTCCTCCTGTACTATACTGCTCCCCAACCTCTCCTCCTGTACTATACTGCTCCCCAACATCTCCTCCTGTCCCATACTGCACCCCAACATCTCCTCCTGTACCGTGCTGCTCCCCAACATCTCCTCCTGTACTATACTGCTCCCCAACATCTCCTCCTGTACTATACTGCACCCCAACATCTCCTCCTGTACTATACTGCTCCCCAACCTCTCCTCCTGTACTATACTGCTCCCCAACATCTCCTCCTGTCCCATACTGCACCCCAACATCTCCTCCTGTACCGTGCTGCTCCCCAACATCTCCTCCTGTACTATACTGCTCCCCAACATCTCCTCCTGTACTATACTGCACCCCAACATGTCCTCCTGTACTATACTGCACCTCAACATCTCCTCCTGTACTATACTGCTCCCCAACATCTCCTCCTGCACTGTACTGCTCCCCAACCTCTCCTCCTGTACTATACTGCACCCCAACATGTCCTCCTGCACTATACTGCTCCCCAACATCTCCTCCTGTACTATACTGCTACCCAACATCTCCTCCTGTACTATACTGCTCCCCAACCTCTCCTCCTGTACTATACTGCTCCCCAACATCTCCTCCTGCACTGTACTGCTCCCCAACATCTCCTCCTGTACTATACTGCACCCCAACATCTCCTCCTGCACTGTACTGCTCCCCAACATCTCCTCCTGCACTATACTGCTCCCCAACATCTCCTCCTGCACTGTACTGCTCCCCAACCTCTCCTCCTGTACTATACTGCTCCCCAACATCTCCTCCTGCACTGTACTGCTCCCCAACATCTCCTCCTGCACTATACTGCTCCCCAATATCTCCTCCTGCACTGTACTGCTCCCCAACCTCTCCTCCTGTACTATACTGCTCCCCAACATCTCCTCCTGCACTGTACTGCTCCCCAACATCTCCTCCTGTACTATACTGCTCCCCAACATCTCCTCGTGTACTATACTGCATCCCAACATCTCCTCCTGTACCGTGCTGCTCCCCAACATCTCCTCCTGTACTATACTGCACCCCAACATCTCCTCCTGCACTATACTGCATCCCAACATCTCCTCCTGCACTATACTGCACCCCAACATGTCCTCCTGCACTATACTGCTCCCCAACATCTCCTCCTGTACTATACTGCACCCCAACATCTCCTCCTGTACTATACTGCTCCCCAACATCTCCTCCTGTACTATACTGCTCCCCAACATCTCCTCCTGTACCTATACTGCCCCCAAACATCTCCTCCTGTACTATACTGCTCCCCAACCTCTCCTTCCTGCTACTATACCTGCTCCCCAACATATCTCTCCTGTCCCATACTGCACCCAACATCTCCTCCTGTAACGTCGTGCTGCTCCACCAACAGCTCCTCCTGTACTATACTGCTCCACCAAACATGCTCCTCCTGTACTATACTGCACCACACATCTCCTCCTGTCCTATACTGCTCCCCCACCTCTCCTCCTTTGTACTATCCCTGGCTCCCCAACTCCTCCTTCCTGTCCCATACTGCACCCCAACAGCTCCTCCTGTACCGTGCACTGCTTCCCCAACATCTCCTCCTGTACTATACTGCTCACCCAACATCTCCTCCTGTACTATATTCTGCACCCCACATGTCCTCCTGTACTATACTGCACCTCAACATCTCCTCCTGTACTATACTGCTCCTCAACATCTCCTCCTGCACTGACTGCTCCCCAACCTCTCACTTCCCTGTTTACTTATACTGCTCCCCAACATCTCCTCCTGCACTGTACTGCTCCCCAACATCTCCTCCTGTACTATACTGCACCCCAACATCTCCTCCTGTACTATACTGCACCCCAACATCTCCTCCTGTACTATACTGCACCCCAACTTGTCCTCCTGCACTATACTGCACCCCAACATCTCCTCTTGCACTATACTGCACCCCAACATCTCCTCTTGCACTATACTGTACCCCAACATCTCCTCCTGTACTATACTGCACCCCAACATGTCCTCCTGTACTATACTGCTCCCCAACATCTCCTCCTGTACTATACTGCTCCCCAACATCTCCTCCTGTACTATACTGCACCTCAACATCTCCTCCTGTACCGTGCTGCTCCCCAACATCTCCTCCTGTACTATACTGCACCCCAACATGTCCTCCTGTACTATACTGCTCCCCAACATCTCCTCCTGTACTATACTACACCTCAACATCTCCTCCTGTACCGTACTGCACCCCAACATCTCCTCCTGTACTATACTGCACCTCAACATCTCCTCCTGTACTATACTGCACCCCAACATCTCCTCCTGTACTATACTGCTCCCCAACCTCTCCTCCTGTACCGTGCTGCTCCCCAACATCTCCTCCTGTACTATACTGCACCTCAACATCTCCTCCTGTACCGTGCTGCTCCCCAACATCTCCTCCTGTACTATACTGCACCCCAACATCTCCTCCTGTACCGTGCTGCTCCCCAACATCTCCTCCTGTACTATACTGCACATCAACATCTCCTCCTGTACTATACTGCACCCCAACATCTCCTCCTGTACTATACTGCTCCCCAACTTCTCCTCCTGTACTATACTGCTCCCCAACATCTCCTCTTGTACCGTGCTGCTCCCCAACATCTCCTCCTGTACCGTGCTGCTCCCCAACATCTTCTGTACTATACTGCTCCCCAACATCTCTTGTACTATACTGCTCCCCAACATCTCCTCCTGTACCGTGCTGCTCCCCAACATCTCCCCCTGTACTATACTGCTCCCCAACATCTCCCCCTGTACTATACTGCTCCCCAACATCTCCCCCTGTACTATACTGCTCCCCAACATCTCCTCCTGTACTATACTGCACCCCCACATCTCCTCCTGTACTGTACTGCTCCCCAACATCTCCTCCTGCACTGTACTGCACCTCAACATCTCCTCCTGTACTATACTGCTCCCCAACATCTCCTCCTGTACTATACTGCTCCCCAACATCTCCCCCTGTACTATACTGCTCCCCAACATCTCCTCCTGCACTGTACTGCACCTCAACATCTCCTCCTGTACTATACTGCTCCCCAACATCTCCTCCTGTACTATACTGCTCCCCAACATCTCCTCCTGTACTATATTGCACCCCAACATCTCCTCCTGTACTATACTGCACCCCAACATCTCCTCCTGTACCGTACTGCTCCCCAACATCTCCTCCTGTACTGTACCCCAACATCTCCTCCTGTACTATACTACACCCCAACATCTCCTCCTGTACCGTACTGCTCCCCAACATCTCCTCCTGTACTGTACCCCAACATCTCCTCCTGTACTATACTACACCCCAACATCTCCTCCTGTACCGTACTGCTCCCCAACATGTCCTCCTGTACCATACTGCTCCCCAACATCTCCTCCTGTACCATACTGCACCTCAACATCTCCTCCTGTACCATACTGCACCCCAACATCTCTTCCTGTACCGTACTGCACCCCAACATCTCCTCCTGTACCATACTGCTCCCCAACATCTCCTCCTGTACCGTACTGCACCCCAACATCTCCTCCTGTACAATACTGCTCCCCAACATCTCCTCCTGTACTATACTGCACCCCAACATGTCCTCTTGTACTATACTGCTCCCCAACATCTCCTCCTGTACCATACTGCTCCCCAACCTCTCCTCCTGTACCATACTGCACCCCAACATGTCCTTCTGTACCATACTGCTCCCCAACCTCTCCTGTACTATACTGCACCCCAACATCTCCCCCTGTACTATACTGCTCCCCAACCTCTCCTCCTGTACTATACTGCTCCCCAACATCTCCTCCTGTACTATACTGCACCCCAACATGTCCTCCTGTACTATACTGCACCCCAACATGTCCTCCTGTACTATACTGCACCCCAACATCTCCTCCTGTACTATACTGCTCCCCAACCTCTCCTGTACTATACTGCACCCCAACATCTCCCCCTGTACTATACTGCTCCCCAACATCTCCTCCTGTACCATACTGCACCCCAACATGTCCTCCTGTACTATACTGCTCCCCAACATCTCCTCCTGTAGTATACTGCACCCCAACATCTCCTCCTGTACTATACTGCTCCCCAACCTCTCCTGTACTATACTGCACCCCAACATCTCCCCCTGTACTATACTGCTCCTCAACATCTACTCCTGTACCATACTGCTCCCCAACGTCTCCTCATGTACTATACTGCACCCCAACATCTCCCCCTGTACTATACTGCTCCTCAACATCTACTCCTGTACCATACTGCTCCCCAACGTCTCCTCATGTACTATACTGCACCCCAACATCTCCTCCTGTACTATACTGCTCCCCAACATGTTCTTATAAACATCCAATGTCTGGTGACGTTACCGCTCTCACGGACGTCATCCAGAGTCAGGTGACATTACCGCCCCCACAGTCCCTCCAACAATAATAGTGCCCCCATATGTTTCCAACGAAACCCCCCAAAGTATCAGTGCCCACGAGCACTGTCTCACAGTACCATCTTCTAGGCCACAGGGTTTGCGGACCGTGAGGGTGAAGAACCTGTCAATAAGAGGACTTTCTGCTTTGTCGCAGTTTGCAGCTTCAGTGACATCCTGAGAAGGTGGATGAATTCTTTTTTTAATGCAAATAAAAAAATATAAACATCCCATACAGACAAATATGGAAGGGTCTCAGTGACGGCCTGGTGTATTCACAGTGCGGCAAACACAGCAACTGTGCGACCATCGGAAGCATTTAGGAGCACGAAGATCTCCTCACAAAACAACAGGGCGGAGATGCAGAAGAAGGCACAAATGTGTGGGCTATGAGAATATAGGAGGGCACCACGGCGGAGCTCCAACATAGCGTTCTATGTGAGATGAAGGAGCACCTTATGGGGGTAATTATGGAAGATGAAGATCTATACAGACGTCCTCATATACAAACCGGATTCCAAAAAAGTTGGGACACTATACAAATCGTGAATAAAAACTGAATGCAATGATGTGGAGGTGCCAACTTCTAATATTTTATTCAGAATAGAACATAAATCACGGAACAAAAGGTTTAAACTGAGAAAATGTACCATTTTAAGGGAAAAATATGTTGAATCAGAATTTCATGGTGTCAACAAATCTCCAAAAAGTTGGGACAAGGCCATTTTCACCACTGTGTGGCATCTCCCTGTCATGGCTGATGATGGGGAAAACCCTCAGCCGTGCGGTATCAGCAGATGGATGGTCAGAGCATGGCCAGGACAGGAATCAGGGAGCAGGTCACCTCCTAACAATCCCTAATTCTGACCCGACCCTGATGGTAGGAGGGCTCATACTCAGGAACCTGATATTCCTGCTAGCCCTCAGGGTGGCCCTGGACTAGGAGCTGGGTAAGACTACCTGTTCCTCCTAGATACGGACGAACAGGAGTCTCACTGGCCAAGCTATAAAGACAGGGGAAACAGAAACAGACATATGGCAATGGCAGGTAAGTGAGACTAGTACCACACCTACCTGCCACTGACACAGAGCCTGGAACCCATGTATAAGTGCTGCTGTCCACAACGACACAAGGGACACAGCACACAACACACATCACACGGGAAACCATATGCTGCAATAAATAAAGACCAAAGAAACATCTAGTGAACACCATACATGAAGCTTATGACCACAAGGGTGGCCCCCACTGGCAGATGGTATAACAGGAGGATGTCTCCAGCAACCATGGCTGAAGAACCCCTCAGCTAACTGAAAACAGCAGAGGCTTTATAGCCCAAAGTAGCCACACCCACACACACCCAGTGAACACACACACAGAAGGGAGTTAACCCTTCAAACACAAGTCAAGGGAAGACGGCCACTTAAAGGGGAAGTACACACATAAACACACACTTCACCTGTTGCCGCGGGCAACGGCATGCGTGGCAACCATGTCCTGGGGATCAGCCATAGGGCTGAGACACTGCCACCACATGCACACAACACCACACGTTGCCACGGGCAACCAAGTGAAGGAAAGTGTCACAAAACATACCATAGGCCATCACACTCCCCTTCTTCTTACAACACTCAGCAGACGTCTGGGGACCGAGGAGACCAGTTTCTCAAGTTTAGAAATAGGAATGCTCTCCCATTCTTGTCTAATACAGGCCTCTAACTGTTCAATCGTCTTGGGCCTTCTTTGTTGCACCTTCCTCTTTATGATGCGCCAAATGTTCTCTATAGGTGAAAGATCTGGACTGCAGACCGGCCATTTCAGTGCCCGGATCCTTCTCCTACGCAGCCATGATGTTGTGATTGATGCAGAATGTGGTCTGGCATTATCTTGTTGAAAAATGCAGGGTCTTCCCTGAAAGAGATGACGTCTGGATGGGAGCAGATGTTGTTCTAGAACCTGAATATATTTTTCTGCATTGATGGTGCCTTTCCAGACATGCAAGCTGCCCATGCCACACGCACTCATGCAACCCCATACCATCAGAGATGCAGGCTTCTGAACTGAGCGTTGATAACAACTTGGGTTGTCCTTGTCCTCTTTGGTACGGATGACATGGCGTCCCAGATTTCCAAAAAGAACTTTGAATCGTGACTCGTCTGACCATAGAACAGTCTTCCATTTTGCCACACTCCATTTTAAATGATCCCTGGCCCAGTGAAAACGCCTGAGCTTGTGGATCTTGCTTAGAAATGGCTTCTTCTTTGCACTGTAGAGTTTCAGCTGGCAGCGGCGGACGGCACGGTGGATTGTGGTCACTGACAATGGTTTCTGGAAGTATTCCTGAGCCCATTCTGTGATTTCCTTTACAGTAGCATTCCTGTTTGTGGTGCAGTGTCGTTTAAGGGCCCGGAGATCACGGGCATCCAGTATGGTTTTACGGCCTTGACCCTTACACACAGAGATTGTTCCAGATTCTCTGAATCTTCGGATGATGTTATGCACAGTTGATGATGATAGATGCAAAGTCTTTGCAATGTTTCGCTGGGTAACACCTTTCTGATATTGCTCCACTATCTTTCTGCGCAACATTGTGGGAATTGGTGATCCTCTACCCATCTTGGCTTCTGAGAGACACTGCCACTCTGAGAAGCTCTTTTTATACCCAATCATGTTGCCAATTGACCTAATTAGTGTTAATTGGTCTTCCAGCCTTTCGTTATGCTCAAATTTACTTTTTCCAGCCTCTTATTGCTACTTGTCCCAACTTTTTGGGGATTTGTTGACACCGTGAAAATTTGAATCAACGTATTTTTCCTTTAAAATGATACCTTTACTCGGATTAAACGTTTGATCCGTCATCTACGTTCTATTACAAATAACATATTGACATTTGCCATCTCCACATCATTGCATTCAGTTTTTATTCACAATTTGTTTAGTGTCCCAACTTTTTTGGAATCCGGTTTGTAGAATGGTGCAGGACGGTACAGACGGTAATAATAATAGATGATCTATACAGACGTCCTCATATAGAACGATGCAGGACGGAGGAGGACGGTAATAATAATAGATGATGATCTATACAGACGTCCTCATATAGAACAGTGCAGGACGGAGGAGGACAGTACTGTTAAATATCGTCCAGCATTTCTTAATTTTGTAAGAGATGCTTCAGAAGGAGCCAACTAAATATGGAGAGTTCTTGATGAAAGATAAAAGTTAAAAGGATTTAATTCGCATAAAAAGAAACAGTTACAAAGTTTAGGAAGAGAAAAATATAAAGTACAGCAGATGAATCTCAAAAGGTAACAAGCAAGCAATAAACTAATTTAAAATGAGTGAAAAAAAGTAATTCCCTTAAAGTAACGTGTATGTGTGAATGTGTGTGCTCTCCCAATGTCATGGGACAAAGCCTTTTTATAGGTTGACTCTCCATAGAGTTACATTGTATCCTAAATTTACCATTATAACAGACATATATGGTTAACAAATAAACCCCTTATATCATGGTTTTCTAAGTATTCCTTATTTGTAAAGCTAATAATAATATGCTGAGGAGGAGGAATCCTAACCTTTCCAAATACTATTGTCGTCTCAAGAACTGTCAAAATTGACACTTCACACAAGTGCTGACCTTTCATGGTCCTTAAAATACCCTATCCTACTAAAAAGTGTTAATATGTTATTTTACAAGTACAGATGGTAATGTTGGGGTAAAGACCCCTGAAGCAGATCTCCTGGCACCCCGACTGGGTACCTCTGTTGATGGATGCTCCTAGTGCTTCCCGAGGACTCCAAGCACCCCACTCGACACCGTAACCACCACAGGAACAGAAACAGCTCTTACAAGAGCTAGTAGTTATAGCCAGGGGAGTATAGCAAATCTTCAGCGTATAACAATCCCCAGTGTTGATCAGTTAACCAAACACCAGCCTCAACATGATGGATAAAACAGGAACTCTTTATTAAACACACAAGCATTGACTTATATACACATTTTCCAACAAGGGTACCACCCCCGTGGACCTGGTTGGGAACTGAGGACATAACATAGCAGCCAATCCTTTACAGGTTTACAGTTTAAATACAAAAACTATACATTCAACAAACACAATGGCATCGTCTGTGACGCAATTAACTAACACAATGGCATTGTCTGTGACGCAATTAACAAACACAATGGCATTGCCTGTGACACACTGAATAACAGAATAGGCATTGTCTTTGACGCAATCAACAAAATACAATTACCAAAACACAATGGGCTCTGCCTGTGGTACAATTACCAAACATAATGGGCTAACTTAACCACTCACAGGCAGAAAACACACATTTTTCCCCAAAACGCAGAAACCACCTCAAAACCCCACATATCCCCATAATTTATACATCCATGGATAGCTTTGATCTGGGTGAACAACATATCCAAAAATCACCAAGATCTGAGCAGGGGTTCCCGAATTCCATGGAAGTTGCATGACTTTCCTGCCCAAAACAGTTCCACAGATTTAAGCTGTGCGGCCGGTCTGTCTTCACCTTCAAAGTTAGTATGGGCCATAATCCTGAGGCAAGAGGCTGGCAACCAGGCCCCTCCAAAACCCAGTGGCGAGGTTATTTTCACCACAACCCCAATGCCGGATGAGCAGTGAATTCCCAATTAGAAGTCATGAGCACTCATAGAGAATAACTGATACACACATTCAATGCCATGTACTGTGTTTCTCTCAACTATTGACAGAAAGCAGAGATTATAAGGCAAATTTCTGGATCATTTCCAAAGTGGGAGACATGATTAAACATTTACATCATAACTCACAATCTGAAATAAGCATTTCTTGGCTATACGCCTGAAGCGTCCCCTTAATCCTAAATGTGGGTGTTCGTCACGGACTTGTCCTTTTAATAATTGTACAAATTCCTTTAAGGTACAAAACTGGAGGGGCTAGGAGCGACCTTGAAGTCACGGTAGTCACACACAGAGAAATTCACAGATTCTACACACAAAGGTTTTTAAGGTTTAAAACATAAAACGGCTGTACAAGGCACAACATGGAGTCTCAACCCTCACAGCAATAATATTAGATGAAGATCTATACAGACGTCCTCGTAGAGAACGGTGCAGGACGGTAATAATAGTAGCTGATGATCTATACAGACGTCCTCGTATAGAACGGTGCAGGACGGTAATAATAGTAGATGACGATCTATACAGACGTCCTCGTATAGAACGGTGCAGGACGGTACAGACGTTAATAATAGAAACATAGAATGTGTTGGCAGATAAGACCCATTTGGCCCATCTAGTCTGCCCAATATACTAAATACTATGGATAGCCCCTGGCCCTATCTTATATGAAGGATGGCCTTATGCCTATCCCATGCATGCTTAGACTCCTCCACTGTATTTTCAGCTACCACTTCTGCAGGAAGGCTATTCCATGCATCCACTACTCTCTCAGTAAAGTAATACTTCCTGATATTACTATTAATAGGAGATGAAGGCGGGCCAGAGGGGTGAAAGAGGTGTGGTTTACTGGGCATATCGCCAAGGGGCCTGGGCACTTGCTGCAGTAACGCAGCCCCTGGGCACTTGCCGAACCTCATTAGCATAAGTTTTAAAAGTCTTTTTTGGACGATTTCGGCGAGGGACAGCACAATAAAAGTACCATTGTAATGAGGGCAAAGGAGTCTGTAACCTGATCTGATTAGCTGACAGATTCCCTTTAAGTCTTCTGAAATAATGACCCCTAAATCCCTTTCCTCAGATACTGAGGTTAGGACTGTATCACTGATTTTATGTTCTGCTCTTGGGTTTTTACGCCCCAGGTGCATTATCTTGCACTTATCAACATTTTAGTTGCCAGATTTTTGACCATTCCTCTAGTTTTCCTAAATCCTTTTCCATTTGGTGTATCCCTCCAGGAACATCAACCCTGTTACAAATCTTTGTGTCATAAGCAAAAAGACACACCTTACCATCGAGGCCTTCTGCAATTTCGCTGATAAAGATATTAAACAATATGGGTCCCAGAACAGATCCCTGAGGTACCCCACTGGTAACAAGACCATGGTCTGAATATACTCCATTGACTACAACCCTCTTTTGTCTGTCACTCAGCCACTGCCTAATCCATTCAACAATATGGGAGTCCAAGCCCAAAGATCGCAATTTATTGATAAGTCTTCTATGTGGGACAGTATCAAAAGACGATCTATACAGACGTCCTCGTATAGAACGGTGCAGGGCAGTACAGACGGTAATAATAGTAGATGACGATCTATACAGACGTCCTCGTATAGAACGGTGCAGGACGGTAATAATAGTAGATGACGATCTATACAGACGTCCTCATATAGAACGGTGCAGACGGTAATAATAGTAAATGAAGATCTATACAGACGTCCTCATATAGAACGGTGCAGACGGTAATAATAGTAAATGAAGATCTATACAGACGTCCTCATATAGAACGGTGCAGGACGGTAATAATAGTAAATGAAGATCTATACAGACGTCCTCGTATAGAAAGGTGCAGGACGGTAATAGTAGTAGATGACGATCTATACAGACGTCCTCATATAGAACGGTGCAGGACGGTAATAATAGTAGATGACGATCTATACAGACGTCCTCATGTAGAACGGTGCAGGACGGTAATAGTAGTAGATGACGATATATACAGACGTCCTCATATAGAACGGTGCAGGACGGTACAGACGGTAATAATAGTAGATGACGATCTATACAGATGTCCTCATATAGAACGGTGCAGGACGGTAATAATAGTAAATGAAGATCTATACAGACGTCCTGGTATAGAACGGTGCAGGGCGGTACAGACGGTAATAATAGTAAATGAAGATCTATACAGACGTCCTCATATAGAACGGTGCAGGACGGTAATAATAGATGACGATCTATACAGACGTCCTCATATAGAAAGGTGCAGGACGGTAATAATAGTAGATGACGATCTATACAGACGTCCTCATATAGAACGGTGCAGGACGGTACAGACGGTAATAATAGTAAATGAAGATCTATACAGACGTCCTCATATAGAACGGTGCAGGACGGTAATAATAGTAGATGACGATCTATACAGACGTCCTGGTATAGAACGGTGCAGGGCGGTACAGACGGTAATAATAGTAGATGACGATCTATACAGTGATCTCTCATGATACAATATCTCAGATCCGACCACTCATCATGGCTACTTCTCTGCCGTAGTAAACGTCCTGTACATGGCTGCCAACCATTTAGACATTCCCTTACGTCCTAACCAGTGGCACAGATGGGGTATTCTGCCCCTGTGGACTGGTTAGGACAGGTGGAAGTTTAATGAACAAATAAAAAACTCTGGCATGTACACGCCCTCCCTGCCCCCAATAAAGAGGGGTGTAGCCCTCATGCTGTTGTGTTTTTTTCTGTCCTGCGGACAGGACGGGTGGTGCACTCCCCCCCCCCCCCCTCGGGGGGGAGAGTGTATTATTTTCCCCTTTTTTGATATTTTTGTTCCCTTTGGGAACTAAGCCGCTCCTTCTATGCGGCCGGAGGACGTGTCTCGGGCCTTGGCTAGTTTCCGCTCCTGCACTGAGCCCTATCACGCTTGGGCTTACCTCTTTGCCAGGTGGTGTGGCCGGGGTAGGAGCGGGAGCAGCTGGAGCGGCGTCCGCATGTTCTGTGGGCGCCGCCATCTTGCGGAAGTGACGTCACTTCCGGGTCTGTCTCCGGAGCGCTGCTGCGCTGCCGGGATTGTTCTTTTTTGATTATTTAGGGCCGTGGGGGGCCTTTTGAATGTTTAGGTTCCCTCTCTGGGGCACATAATTATATTTTGGTCATTGTAGACCAAGTTATGAACCCTTAAGATTACCCCGCCCCCTTTGTGGGCGGGACTTTCTTTTTGGCGCCAAAACTACCTATTTAAACTTGGTGAAGCTCCAAGTTCAGTCTCCTGGAGCGCAGCTTGCTGTTAACCTTGAGTGTGGTTTGGTGTTTGGTGCTAGAGAGTCTTGCTACCTCTGTGCTGAAAATCGTTGTTTCTATAAAAAAGCTTGTTAGGATCTTCTGGGTAAAGATCCTGAAACTTGCGATTAAGCTTTGTTTCCTTGAATTTTGCTAAATTCATGTTTCTTTAATTTTCAGCCATGTCGTCGACCGGTGACGGAGAGCGAGACCCCGGCAGGAAATCCGCGGGCAAGAGGCGCCATCTGCAGTGCCATGACTGCCAGATTGTCCTGGAGGACTCTTACGACTTCTCCCGCTGCCCACCCTGTAGGGCCAAGTCAATCCCCCAGTTGGAGCCATCTGTCCACGACGTGGTTGATTGGGTGAAGGGGTACATGGAGTCCAACATGACCCAGGTCAACGCCTCCATCCAGGAATTGAAGAATGCCCTGGTCGCCAAGCGTCATCGTCCCTCCTCCCCCCATCGTGCGATGGAGGTCTCGGGGGGTCAGGAGGCGAGGGAAGGTTCCGCCTCCTCCTCGGACGAGGAGGATGGATTTTCCTATTTTTTTCCCGCTGGAGAAGGCCCAGCGGCTACTAAAGTCCGTCCGGTCGGGGGACCAGGACGTTGACCCGGGGGAAGCCTCATCCTCTGCCTCTAGGGGGCCTAGGGCCTTTAAAGCGGATGATTCTCTCCTATCTCTGATGAAAACAGAGTGGAGAAAGCCAGAGAAGGGTCCAGTGTTGACCAAAAGGTTCAAGGCCGTGTTCCTGGTCAGGGAGGATCAGGTATCTTCCTGGGGGCCTGTCCCGAAGGTGGACATGGCAATTGCAAAATTATCCAGGAGGACCCTGATCCCTTCAGACGACGGGTCAAGTTTGTTGGATCCGATGGACCGGAAGGCGGACTGCGCCCTTAGGCGCGCCTATTCCTCGGCCTCCGCCTCAGTCGCGATTGCGTCGTCCGAAGTGGCGAATTTTCTGAAAACAAGGTTCTCCCAAATTGAGTCTGACCTGGACCATGGGGTCTCTAGGGACGACATTCTGGCCTCATGCAAGACGGCCAGCCTTGCCATTGATTACTTGTGCGACGCAGCTCCACAACAACTGAAGCTGGCATCTAAGTCGATGGCCCTTTCAACCGCGGGCAGGCGTCCGCTGTGGTTGAAACCCTGGAAGGCCGATACGACCTCAAAGCACAATCTGTGTGCCATGGCGTACGAACCCGGCAAACTTTTTGGTGCAGAGCTGGACCAAATAATGGAGGGGCTGTCGGACAAGAAGGGCAAGTCCCTTCCCCAGCAGTCCTTTCGTGGTCGGGGCAGGGGGTATGGTTCCAGAGCGGAACCGCAACCCAGACCCCAGAGGAATTGGGGTTCCCGTAGAGGAGGAAAATCCTCTCGGGGTTCTAGACCCCCCAAGAAGTCCTCGGCGCTCTGATTGCGGGCCTCCTCGAGGCTCTTGGTATTTAGCCGGTCTGACTGGAAATCTCGGGCCCCCTTCTCCCCACATTCCCGTAGGCGGTCGCCTACAACATTTTCTACCTTGTTGGCAGGATCATATCCAGGACAGTTGGGTCCTGCGTGTAATTTCTCAGGGCTACCTGGTAGACTTGAGCAGTCGGCCTCTGGACAAATTTGTCCAGACAAGGCTTCTTCCCAGCAACAAGCAGAAGATTCTAGAAAGTTACGTACTAGAATACTTCCAGAAGGGGGCCTTAGAGGAGGTTCCTCTCCAAGAGAGGGGAACAGGTATCTACTCCCCAGTTTTCCTGGTACCCAAGAGTACCGGAGGGTGGAGAATGATTATAGATCTGAGGTTCTTCAACCGTTTCATAAGACAAAAGAAGTTCCGTATGGAAACTATCCAGTCAGTGACCAATCTTCTTATGCCGGGAGATTTCCTGGCAACCTTGGACCTCAAGGATGCTTATCTCCATATTCCCATCCATCCTGGGTCCAGAAGATTCTAAAGGATCGCGGTAAACAGCGGGGGGGTCCTAAAGCATTTTCAGTTTGTGGCCCTCCCGTTTGGGATTTCTTCAGCCCCACACACTTTCACCAAAGTGGTGGTCTCTGTGGTGGCCGCACTAAGACTTCAAGGCTTGAGCATAGTTCCATACCTGGACGACTGGCTCCTCAGAGCTCCTTCCCAAGCGATCCTGTCCCAACACATCCAACAGGCTGTTACATTCCTACATCAGTTAGGATGGATAATCAATTGGGACAAATCCCAACTCCAACCAGCCACCTCAGTAAGGTTCCTGGGGTTCATGGTGGATTCAGTCAGGATGACGATTCATCTCACTCCCGAAAGAAGGCAAACCGTACAACAGACAGCCCATTCCCTCTCTGTACCAAAACAGGTAACAATCCGAACGTGGATGAGGATGTTGGGACTAATGTCTTCAACCGCAGAGGCGGTACCTTGGGCATTATGGCATCTACGTCCGCTCCAGTCGGAAGTATTAGCCAAGTGGAATCACAGTCCGGTAGGACTCAATTCCGTGCTCTCCCTGCCTTACAAAGTCCGATCCTCTCTGAGGTGGTGGTCCCACCTCATGGACGGCAAGTCCCTGATCCAGCCCTCTTGGATCATACTTACTTCAGACGCATCCCTAGTAGGCTGGGGTGCGCATCTTCAGGACAAAACAGTCCAGGGAACTTGGACACCTCAGGAGAGGTTATTGTCATCGAATCTCCTGGAGATCAGAGCAATCAGACTAGCTCTTCTTCATTTTGCTCCCATCATTCGAGGGAAGGCAGTGAAGGTACAGTCAGACAGCATGACCGCTGTGTTGTATATCAACAAGCAGGGAGGCACGAGGTCACAAAGTCTCCTGAGAGAGATAGGGGTGATTTTGGATTGGGCAGAACTGAACCTCACCCACTTATCAGCCGTTCACATTCGCGGAGTTCACAATGTGATTGCGGATTGCCTGAGCCGAGGTCTTCCAACCGGAGAATGGTCACTTCATCCAGAGGTCTTCAAGGAGATAACACTCAGGTGGGGCATGCCAGAGATCGATCTCATGGCAACGAGGTTCAACACCAAGGTGGAGAGGTATTGCTCCCTTTACAGGGAGGACAACCCGGTGGCAATAGATGCACTGTCAATCCCATGGAGGTTCAGGCTGGCCTACATCTTCCCTTCAATTTCCTTGATACCAAGGGTCTTGATGAAAATCAGGCAGGACCAAGCATCAGTTATCGTCATTATCCCATACTGGCCGAAAAGAGCTTGGTTTACCCAACTCCTACAGATGAGTCGGGGTCAATTTCTGAGGCTTCCCCCAGAGAGAGTACTGGTGTCGGGGGGCACCCAGGTCTCCTCAAATCTTCGAATGTTCAACCTGACAGCCTGGAGGTTGATCAGTCCCTTCCAAGGATAGAAGGGCTATCGGGGTCTGTCTTGAGAACCCTGGAGCACTCCAGATCAGAAGCGACCAACAAGGCCTACTCCAGAATCTGGAAGATTTTTTCGTCCTGGTGTGCTAGGCATCAGCAAACATCCGCTGAAGCTTCCATCCCGATGATCCTACAGTTTCTACAGGACGGTCTGGACAGGGGGCTATCACCCGCTACCCTTAAAGTGCAGATCTCAGCAATCTCTGCTTGTCTCAACAGAGCTGTTTCTCAAGACCCCCTTATCAAGAGATTCCTGAAGGGAGCCTCAAGATTAAAGCCTACAGTAATCAGACCCATCCCGGTTTGGGATTTATCGGTCGTGCTCAGGGGGTTATCATCTCCCCCCTTTGAGCCCCTAGAGGAGGCGGGATTCAGGTTTCTAACCTGGAAGATCACCTTCTTGTTGGCTGTTACCTCTGCAAAGCGAGTTGGGGAACTCCAGGCTTTTTCTGCCTTTGAGCCTTATACAAAGTTCCTGCAGGATCGGGTACTTTTACCTACCTTCATCCCAAAGGTTCCCTCCTTTGACAATATTAACCAGGTGATCTCCCTACCAACATTGGCTCCATCCCCCTCCTCTGAGGAAAGAGGGCTCCATACCCTCGACATTGCGAGATGTCTTAGGATTTACCTGGAACGCTCCAAGGTATTTAGGAAGGATGAAAACCTCCTTATCCTTTTTTCCGGTACCCATAAGGGGAGGAAAGCCTCTAAGCCCTCCATCAGTCGCTGGATTAAAGAGGCAATTCGGGAGTCCTATATGTCTCAGGGCTCGGAGCCCCCTGAATTTGTAAGGGCCCTCTCTACTCGAGCAGTGGCCACTTCTTTTGCAGAGAGAAGCTCGATCCCATTGGATGTGATCTGTAAGTCAGCTTCTTGGAGTTCTCACTCCACTTTTATCTCACACTATAGAGTGGATACTAGAATACATGGTTATTCCTCATTTGGCCGGACAGTGTTATCTTCCGCCAGGCATGAGGACCCTCCCATGGGGGTTTCTACTTGCTAAATCCCCATCTGTGCCACTGGTTAGGACGTAAGGGAATCGTTAATTTCTAACGATAATTTGTTTTCCCTTAGTCCTAACAGTGGCACACAAATTTCCCCCCCTTGTTTATTATTATTATTATTAGTATTTTTTGTCTACTTGTTATTACACAACAGCATGAGGGCTACACCCCTCTTTATTGGGGGCAGGGAGGGCGTGTACATGCCAGAGTTTTTTATTTGTTCATTAAACTTCCACCTGTCCTAACCAGTCCACAGGGGCAGAATACCCCATCTGTGCCACTGTTAGGACTAAGGGAAAACAAATTATCGTTAGAAATTAACGATTACTGCGTCCGTGAAAAGAAATCAGTATGTCTGTGATTCTATTTGAGGCTGGTGGGTCTTGACTGGGTTATTTCTGTGGTAATTATCATCATTTTACAGTTCACAGGAAATACTGGTAATGAGTTCTCATCAGTACATTGACCTATAGCCATGTGGGGGTCATTTATCATCTGAAGTACGCCACTTTTCCGAGGTGGCGGAAAAAGGTGGAGCGACGGGGCGGCCAGATATCATGTTCTATGCCTGTTTCTGTAGTAGAAATGGCTTCAAACTTCACCACCAAGGGAACGGGTGGAGATTTAAGCAAGTCGCACGGCCAGCGCCTCAGCTACATAGAGGCCAGCGCCTCAGCTACATGGAGGCCAGCGCCTCAGCTACATAGAGGCCAGCGCCTCAGCTACATGGAGGCCAGCGCCTCAGCTACATGGAGGCCAGCGCCTCAGCTACAGAGAGGCCAGCGCCTCAGCTACAGAGAGGCCAGCGCCTCAGCTACAGAGAGGCCAGCGCCTCAGCTACATAGAGGCCAGCGCCTCAGTTACATAGAGGCCAGCGCCTCAGCTACAGAGAGGCCAGCGCCTCAGCTACAGAGAGGCCAGCGCCTCAGCTACATAGAGGCCAGCGCCTCAGCTACATGGAGGCCAGCGCCTCAGCTACATGGAGGCCAGCGCCTCAGCTACAGAGAGGCCAGCGCCTCAGCTACAGAGAGGCCAGCGCCTCAGCTACAGAGAGGCCAGCGCCTCAGCTACAGAGAGGCCAGCGCCTCAGCTACATAGAGGCCAGCGCCTCAGCTACATGGAGGCCAGCGCCTCAGTTACATAGAGGCCAGCGCCTCAGCTACATGGAGGCCAGCGCCTCAGCTACATGGAGGCCAGCGCCTCAGCTACAGAGAGGCCAGCGCCTCAGCTACAGAGAGGCCAGCGCCTCAGCTACATAGAGGCCAGCGCCTCAGCTACATAGAGGCCAGCGCCTCAGCTACATAGAGGCCAGCGCCTCCACATAACTTAGCGCATGAAGCGCCGGCGCAGGGTATTAACAGGACCCCACTATTACTGATAATATGTACAATTCATTATGGTGTTCCAAATTGTCCGTAAAAATTTTTGGCTTTCCGTGATTTGGGGATTAATTGTCCAGAAAAAAATATCCATTCCTGTCCTGTACTGCCCCAGTCAGAGCTGCTCCTTTGGAGCGGTGATTCCATTTTATTTTTCTGGTACATGAATGTAGGAAGCCATGGTCAGTAAGGAGCAGCAGCTCATATACGTCCTGTACACTGTGGTGTCTGTTCTTCACTCTCCTCAGTCTGCGGCACACTGATTCCCGCTCATTTCTCTCTTCCCTGGTCCTTTGCTTAGGAGACTTAGCGACCAATCACACTCCAGCTTTTATGTCTGCAGCCCAGGTCACACATGAGAGCCGCCTTCTGATTGGCACACGTCTAAGGCTCCGCCTTCCCTGCGTCAGCTTAGAATTCACTACTCCATCTGGCTGCGCTGTGCGCGTGGGATGCCGGGAGATGTAGTCAGGTGACGCGTGGGATGCCGGGAGATGTAGTCAGGTGACGCGTGGGACGCCGGGAGATGTAGTCAGGTGACGCGTGGGACGTCGCCGGGAGATGTAGTCAGGTGACGCGTGGGACGTCGCCGGGAGATGTAGTCAGGTGACGCGTGGGACGCCGGGAGATGTAGTCAGGTGACGCGTGGGACGTCGCCGGGAGATGTAGTGCGGTGACGCGTGGATGCCGGAACTTGTAGTTCCTGATGCAGCGCACTTGTTCCGTTATGGAGAAGAAAGTGGTGGAGAAGAGATGCTCCGGGGAGATGGAGGGGGAGTCCGGGAGAGCCAGGACCCACAGGTGCCGCAGAAGAGGCAGGGACTGTGCAGTGAGAGTGTACGGTGTGGTGGGTGAGACAGACTGCAGAGCGAGGCCCATGGGGTGTGTGATTCTATAGGGCAGCAACAGGGGGAAGTTGTATTTATGGGGAGGTCCCGGGGTGAGGGGCGTATGTGCGGCGAGGCCCCCGGGGTGAGGGGCGTATGTGCGGCGAGGCCCCCGGGGTGAGGGGCGTATGTGCGGCGAGGCCCCCGGGGTGAGGGGCGTATGTGCGGCGAGGCCCCCGGGGTGAGGGGCGTATGTGCGGCGAGGCCCCCGGGGTGAGGGGCGTATGTGCGGCGAGGCCCCCGGGGTGAGGGGCGTATGTGCGGCGAGGCCCCCGGGGTGAGGGGCGTATGTGCGGCGAGGAGAGGTGGACTGTGGGAGAGGAGAGGAGAGGAGCAGAGGGTGAGGAGAGGCGGGCTGAGGGAGAGGAGCGGATGGTGAGGAGCGGTGGGCTGTGGGAGAGGAGCGGAGGGTGAAGAGCGGCGGGCTGTGGGAGAGGAGCGGAGGGTGAAGAGCGGCGGGCTGTGGGAGAGGAGCGGAGGGTGAAGAGCGGCGGGCTGTGGGAGAGGAGCGGAGGGTGAGGAGAGGCGGACTGTGGGAGAGGAGCGGAGGGTGAGGAGAGGCGGACTGTGGGAGAGGAGCGGAGGGTGAGGAGAGGCGGGCTGTGGGAGAGGAGCGGAGGGTGAGGAGAGGCGGGCTGTGGGAGAGGAGCGGAGGGTGAAGAGCGGCGGAGGGTGAGGAGAGGCTCGCTGTGGGAGAGGAGCGGAGGGTGAGGAGAGGCTCGCTGTGGAGAGGAGCGGAGGGTGAGGAGAGGCTCGCTGTGGGAGAGGAGCGGAGGGTGAGGAGAGGCTCGCTGTGGGAGAGGAGCGGAGGGTGAGGAGAGGCGGGCTGTGGGAGAGGAGCGGAGGGTGAGGAGAGGCGGGCTGTGAGAGGAGCGGAGGGTGAGGAGAGGCGGGCTGTGTGAGAGAGCGGAGGGTGAGGAGAGGCGGCTGTGGGAGAGGAGCGGAGGGTGAAGAGCGGCGGGCTGTGGAGAGGAGCGGAGGGTGAGGAGAGGCGGGCTGTGGGAGAGGAGCGGAGGGGTGAGAGAGGCTCGCTGTGGGAGAGAGAGGAGGGTGAGGAGAGGCGGGCTGTGGGAGAGGAGCGGAGGGTGAGGAGAGGCTCGCTGGGAGAGGAGCGGAGGGTGAGGAGCGGCGCGCTGTGGGAGAGGAGCGGAGGGTGAGGAGAGGCGGGCTGTGGGAGAGGAGCGGAGGGTGAGGAGAGGCGGGCTGTGGGAGAGGAGCGGAGGGTGAGGAGAGCGGGCTGTGGGAGAGGAGCGGAGGGTGAGGAGAGGCGGACTGTGGGAGAGGAGCGGAGGGTGAGGAGAGTCGGGACTGTGGGAGAGGAGCGGAGGGTGAGGAGAGGCGGACTGTGGGAGAGGAGCGGAGGGTGAGGAGAGGCGGACTGTGGGAGAGGAGCGGAGGGTGAGAGAGGCGGGACTGTGGGAGAGGGAGCGGAGGGTGAGAGAGCGGGACTGTGGAGAGGAGCGGAGGGTGAGGAGGAGGCGGGCTGTGGGAGAGGAGCGGATGGGTGAGGAAGAGGCGGGCTGCTTGGAGAGGAGGAGCGGAGGGTGAGGAGAGGCGGGCTGTGGGAGGCGAGGAGGAGGTGAGGAGAGGCCGGGGCTGGGAGCGGGCGGGGTGAGGAGAGGCGGGCTGTGGGAAGGAGGAGCGGAGGGTGAGGAGAGGCGGGCTGTGGTAGATGGCGGAGGGTGAGGAGAGCGCGGCTGTGGATAGAAGCGGCGGGTGAGGAGATGCGGGCTGTGGGAGAGGAGCGGAGGGTGGAGTGAGAGGCGGGCTGTGGGAGAGGAGCGGAGGGTGAGGAGAGGCGGGCTGTGGGAGAGGAGCGGAGGGGTGAGGAGAGGCGGGCTGTGGGAGTGGAGCGGAGGGTGAGGAGAGGCGGGCTGTGGGAGTGGAGCGGAGGGTGAGGAGAGGCGGGCTGTGGGAGTGGAGCGGAGGGTGAGGAGAGGCGGGCTGTGGGAGTGGAGCGGAGGGTGAGGAGAGGCGGGCTTGTGGGAGTGGAGCGGAGGGTGAGGAGAGGCGGGCTGTGGGAGTGGAGCGGAGGGTGAGGAGAGGCGGGCTGTGGGAGAGGTGGAGGGTGAGGAGCGGCGGGCGGAGGGTGAAGAGCGGCGGGCTGTGGGAGAGGAGCGGCGGGTGAGAAGCTGAGGGTGAGGAGCGGCGAGCTGAGGGTGAGGAGCGGCGGGCTGTGGGAGAGGAGCGGAGGGTAAGGAGCGGCGGGCTGTGGGAGAGGAGCGGAGGGTAAGGAGCGGCGGGCTGTGGGAGAGGAGCGGAGGGTGAGGAGAGGCGGGCTGTGGGAGAGGAGCGGCGGGCTGTGGGAGAGGAGCGGAGGGTGAGGAGAGGCGGGCTGTGGGAGAGGAGCGGAGGGTGAAGAGCGGCGGGCTGTGGGAGAGGTGGAGGGTGAGGAGCGGCGGCTGTGGGAGTGGAGCGGAGGGTGAGGAGCGGCGGGCTGTGGGAGAGGAGCGGAGGGTAAGGAGAGGCGGGCTGTGGGAGAGGAGCAGGGGGTGAGGAGAGGCGGGCTGTGGGAGAGGAGCGGAGGGTGAGGAGAGGCGGGCTGTGGGAGAGGAGCGGAAGGTGAGGAGAGGCGGGCTGTGGGAGAGGAGCGGAGGGTAAGGAGAGGCGGGCTGTGGGAGAGGAGCGGAGGGTGAGGAGCGGCGGGCTGTGGGAGAGGAGCGGCGGGTGAGGAGTGACGGGCTGTGGGAGAGGAGCGGAGGGTGAGGAGCGACGGGCTGTGGGAGAGGAGCGGCGGGTGAGTAGTGACGGGCTGTGGGAGAGGAGCGGCGGGCTGTGGGAGAGGAGCGGAGGGTGAGGAGAGGCGGGCTGTGGGAGAGGAGCGGAGGGTGAGGAGAGGCGGGCGGAGGGTGAGGAGAGGCGGGCTGTAGGAGAGGCGGGCGGAGGGTGAGGAGAGGCGGGCTGTGGGAGAGGAGCGGAGGGTGAGGAGAGGCGGGCTGTGGGAGAGGAGCGGAGGGTGAGGAGAGGCGGGCTGTGGGAGAGGAGCGGAGGGTGAGGAGAGGCGGGCTGTGGGAGAGGAGCGGAGGGTGAGGAGAGGCGGGCTGTGGGAGTGGAGCGGAGGGTGAGGAGAGGCGGGCTGTGGGAGTGGAGCGGAGGGTGAGGAGAGGCGGGCTGTGGGAGAGGAGCGGAGGGTGAGGAGAGGCGGGCTGTGGGAGAGGAGCGGAGGGTGAGGAGCGGCGGGCTGTGGGAGAGGAGCCGCGAGGTCCCTGGAATAGTAAAGAGGTGCTGGATGTGTTTGTGGAGGCAGCGGACTGGATCGAGGGGCAGTATTGATGGATGGAGTAGTGGTGACTAGTGAAGTCATGTGATGGAGTGAATATGGCCGTAGGGGGCACTCACTTTTTTCATTTTCCTATGGTCAGTGACAGTGGGGAGGACTCTTTGGACACCCTGCTCACCCGACTGCCGCTCACTCCGTCTCTGTCACCCCGGAAACGCACCACCAGCCAGAGTAAGACTGAGCCTCCATTATTGCTCACCAGTAAGAGGACCATCTACACGGCTGGACGCCCTCCCTGGTACAATGAGTCGGGGACCCCGTTCAAGGAGGCCTTTGTCATAGGTAAGAAGGTGTGACCGAGCACATTAATGCCTCGCGCTGCATTATTATAACCGCCAAGCTTCTCCTCTTCCAGGGCTGTGCGGGGGCAGCGCGTCTGGGAAGACAACCGTAGCCAATAAGATTATAGAAGCTCTGGACGTGCCGTGGGTGGTGCTGCTGTCCATGGACTGCTTCTATAAGGTAGGTGCCCCCATCCTGTAGATTGGTGTGCAGGCTGACCTCTGCTCACTTCGGTGGTCCAGTTCTGGAGATAAGTGTGGGTCCCATCTCTTCTGTATTGTGGTGCTGTCCCTGTATCTACCACCAGGGGGCTCCACTACCTTATCTTCTGATTTAGAGGTGGCTCTCACAGGGCTCTTGCACATGGCGATGGATTATGGAGTGGGTTGCTGTGCGGCACCCATGTTTAACTTCCTATGTGCTATGTAGTGGATCGCACCACGATTGGAGCCTGGACCTGAGGCGGATGAGCCTCACTGGTTGTGTCTTCCCAGGTCCTCACTAAGGAGCAGCAGGAATTGGCCGCCAGGAATGAGTATAACTTCGATCACCCCGACGCCTTTGACTTTGACCTGCTGGTCAACATCCTGCGCAAGCTGAAGAAGGGGAAGAGCGTGAAAGTGCCGGTGTATGACTTCACCACGCACAGCCGCCGCAAGGACTGGGTAAGTGACCCTCGTAGTGACATCGCACAGGTTCTCTTCTTCACCCATATGTGACCACATCTCACCTGCCCTCATCCTCCTCCAGAAAACGGTCTATGGAGCCAATGTGATCATATTCGAAGGAATTCTTGCTTTTGCCAACAAGGAGCTCCTCAAGGTAACATAAGCAGTAACCGTCTCCTGTTTTCTCGGCCTCTCCCCCTAACCTTATTCTTTTAAACTTCTCAGCTCTTGGATATGAAGGTCTTTGTAGATACAGACTCGGACATTCGGCTGGTGAGGCGGTTGAAGCGTGACATCACAGATCGAGGCCGTGACATTGTCGGGGTGATCAAGCAGTACAATAAGTTTGTGAAGCCGGCGTTCGAGCAGTATATAGAGCCCACTGTGCAGCTGGCAGATATAGTGGTGCCCAGAGGTAACTGACCTGTAATATACATTTATACCGTTATATATCTCCTGCCTGTATACTGGAGGTGTAATATACACCTGTACCTCTCCTCTCTACCTGTATACTGGAGGTGTAATATACACCCGTACCTCTCCTCTCCTCTCTACCTGTATACTGGAGGTGTAATATACACCTGTACCTCTCCTCTCTACCTGTATACTGGAGGTGTAATATACACCTGTACCTGTACTCTCCACCTGTATACTGGAGGTGTAGTATACGCCTGTACCGGTCCTCTCCTCTCTACCTGTATACTGGAGGTGTAATATACACCTGTACCTCTCCTCTCTACCTGTATACTGGAGGTGTAATATACACCTGTACCTGTCCTCTCTACCTGTATACTGGAGGTGTAATGTACACCCGTACCTCTCCTCTCTACCTGTATACTGGAGGTGTAATATACACCCGTACCTCTCCTCTCTACCTGTATACTGGAGGTGTAATATACACCCGTACCTCTCCTCTCTACCTGTATACTGGAGGTGTAATATACACCCGTACCTCTCCTCTCTACCTGTATACTGGAGGTGTAATATACACCCGTACCTCTCCTCTCTACCTGTATACTGGAGGTGTAATATACACCCGTACCTCTCCTCTCTACCTGTATACTGGAGGTGTAATATACACCTGTACCTCTCCTCTCCACCTGTATACTGGAGGTGTAATATACACCTGTACCTGTCCTCTCCTCGACCTGTATACTGAAGGTATAATATACACCTGTACCTGTCCTCTCCACCTGTATACTGAAGGTGTAATATACACCTGTACCTCTCCACCTGTATACTGGAGGTGTAATATACACCTGTACCTGTCCTCTCTACCTGTATACTGGAGGTGTAATATACACCTGTACCTCTCCACCTGTATACTGGAGGTGTAATATACACCTGTACCTGTCCTCTCTACCTGTATACTGGAGGTGTAATATACACCTGTACCTCTCCTCTCTACCTGTATACCTGAGGTGTAATATACACCTGTACCTGTCCTCTCCTCGACCTGTATACTGAAGGTATAATATACACCTGTACCTGTCCTCTCTACCTTTTATACTGGAGGTGTAATATACGCCTGTACCGGTCCTCTCCTCTCTACCTGTATACTGGCGGTATAATATACACCTGTACCTGTCCTCTCCTCTCTACCTGTATACTGGAGGTGTAATATACACCTGTGTCTGTCCTCTCCTCTCTACCTGTATACTGGAGGTGTAATATACGCCTGTACCGGTCCTCTCCTCTCTACCTGTATACTGGAGGTGTAATATACACCTGTACCTGTCCTCTAATCTCTACCTGTATACTGGCGGTATAATATACACCTGTACCTGTCCTCTCCTCTCTACCTGTATACTGGAGGTGTTATATACACCTGTGTCTGTCCTCTCCTCTCTACCTGTATACTGGAGGTGTAATATACACCTGTACCTCTCCTCTCTACCTTTATACTGGAGGTGTAATATACACCTGTACCTCTCCTCTCTACCTGTATACTGGAGGTGTTATATACACCTGTGTCTGTCCTCTCCTCTCTACCTGTATACTGGAGGTGTAAT
Organism: Bufo gargarizans; assembly: GCF_014858855.1. Lineage (NCBI taxonomy): Eukaryota > Metazoa > Chordata > Amphibia > Anura > Bufonidae > Bufo > Bufo gargarizans. The sequence continues at coordinate 60,876 of NW_025334146.1, read as the reverse complement.
ATACACCTGTACCTCTCCTCTCTACCTTTATACTGGAGGTGTAATATACACCTGTACCTCTCCTCTCTACCTTTATACTGGAGGTGTAATATACACCTGTACCTGTCCTCTCTACCTTTTATACTGGAGGTGTAATATACGCCTGTACCGGTCCTCTCCTCTCTACCTGTATACTGGAGGTGTAATATACACCTGTACCTGTCCTCTAATCTCTACCTGTATACTGGCGGTATAATATACACCTGTACCTGTCCTCTCCTCTCTACCTGTATACTGGAGGTGTTATATACACCTGTGTCTGTCCTCTCCTCTCTACCTGTATACTGGAGGTGTAATATACACCTGTACCTCTCCTCTCTACCTTTATACTGGAGGTGTAATATACACCTGTACCTCTCCTCTCTACCTGTATACTGGAGGTGTAATATACGCCTGTACCGGTCCTCTTCTCTCTACCTGTATACTGGAGGTGTAATATACACCTGTACCTGTCTTCTCCTCTCTACCTGTATACTGGAGGTGTAATATACACCTGTACCTGTCCTCTCCTCTCTACCTGTATACTGGAGGTGTAATATACACCTGTATATAGGGTGCAGCACCTGAGGGGTTAACTGCCGCGGATCGCAGCGCCCTGTCATAGAGGTCGGGTGCTGACTATGTGATTCTGCCGCCGGCACCCGCCTCCTGTATTTGTATTAAAAGGTTACTTATCTTCATTGGTGGCGCAGTGCACTCCCCAACCCCCCAGTAATATAATAATTGGTGGCAGTGGTCACAGGGTCCCCTCCCCTCCTCCTCATTGGTGGCAGTGGCACTTCCCATCAGAGCTCCAGCAGTGTAATCGCGAGGCTCCGATCGGTTACCATGGCAGCCAGGATGCTACTGAAGCCGTCCATGGTCAGCTCCCTGCTGCTGTGTGCACGATGCACAGGGGGAGTGTGAGGTCCTAGTCACCCTAATAGGACAAGGGATGAAAAGATCCAGGTTCTAGCCACTAAGGGGGGAAATAGTTATTAAATAAAAAAAGTTAAAAAACAAACACCAAAATATAAGGTATAAATTGTCCTTTTTTCACAATTTTACATATAAAATATAAAAGCAATAAATAGATAAGCATATTACAGGTCGCCATGCCCAAAAAAGTGTGAACTTATAAAATATAAAAAAATATGTCCTATACGATGAGCGCCGTAACAGGGGGGGGAACCGCTCGATTCGCCATTTTTTAGTCACCCTGTTCCCCCAAAAAATAGGATCGGACTGTCTATTATGGGCCGGACGTTCCGTAAAATGTGGAATTTTTTATTTGCTGCTTTTTTGGTGTTTTATTTTTTCCGCGTGGAATCGAGTATCGCAGTATTTTTTTATGGTATTGAAACAACCCTAATCTAGACGGTGTTGGTTGTTTTGTCTTGTAGGGGGTGAGAACTCTGTGGCTGTGGATCTCATAGTGCAGCACGTGCACAGTCAGCTGGAGAAGGTAAGTTTTGTCCAGGTGATGGTGGCTGCTCACATCCTGTTACCATGATGATCTGAGGACCTGCCCCCCTAGGACTCCCCGGCTTATACTGTTGACAGGCACTGCTGCGGGGAGGCTGTACATGCATGTGCCGTGTAGCGTCCTGGGTCTCCTGATCTGTGCTGCATCCACGTGATGTTAATGAGGGTGAGGCCCGTGCCCTGCAGCCCGCCATGTTCTTCCTGCTTAGGGCACTAGTAGTGGGAAACATTGCACAGATGGAGCGTTCCTCTGTGCAGCGCTGCTCGCGATCACAGTGTTTGACTTTCTAACACCTTTTAGGCTTCTTTCACACGAGCGGATGTGACCATTCATTTCCGTTTTTTACGCATCTCTGGGTCCATAGAAGTGAATGGGGCTTGTGTGAAAAACGGAAGTCATCTGGAGGCAATGTGGTTTTCTCACTGATGGTTGCTGGAAGACGTAGCTTGTTATTCTTCTGGTTTCTCTTCATGCAGTCATAGGCTTGTGTGCAAAACCATCAGTTTTTCCTCCAACATCCAAAACTTGATACCTTTTATGGACTTCTAATAAGGGGTTACATCCCCTAAAAGGGAGGCCAATTGTCTCGGGGGTTGGAAATCTGACTCAAATTGCTGGTATCTACATTGATAGAACGTTACCTCCCTTTGTCCTATCTCTTACTTCGTACATACGTGATACGATGGATCTGCTCAATAAGCTCGAGGGTCTAGGGGTTGAGGCAGAAGTGTGGCTGACCTCGATGGATGTTGAGGCCCTCTACACATCCATCCCACACCAAATGGGACTGAGGGCTACAAAGTATTTCCTTGATGCCAAAAGCAATCAGGATCAGGGCCATAACAGTTTTGTTCTTCGTTTGCTAGAATTCATCTTGACTCATAACTATTTAGTATTTGCCTCTAAGCACCAGCTCAGGGGCACCGCTATGGGGGTCCTTGTGCCCCAACCTATGCTAACTCGCTGGTGGGAGGATACAGTAGTGTCTTCTGACCAATAGGCCAACTGGGTCTCACATATTTTATTGTGGGTGAGATATATCGATGACGTTCTGATACTGTGGTCAGGGGAGAAACGAGAATTTCAGTTATTTGTCGAGGCCCCGAATCAGAACAAAACGGGGTTATTTTTTTACCCATGAGACACTAGATATTCGGCTATGGAAAAAATATGATTCAGACATCCCTACATCGTAAAGAGACCTTCACTAATAGTTTTTTGCCATGGGGGAGTTTTCATCCCACCCCACTGAAGAAGGGGATCCAAAGGGACACTTCCTCAGAATACGGAGGAACTGTACGAGGGATTGCGGCCACTGTAAAGCTTGTCAGTTCATCGTTAGAGGGTCTCAATTCTCCGATTCTGGTGGACACGGTATACCATACCCGCTCTTCTGCTAACTGCAATACTGAGGGTGTAATATATCTCTGTAAACGCACGTGCAATGTGATGTATGTAGGTAAAACACACCGTGCATTCAAAAGACTGTCCATGTCAGGATGCAATCAGCGTCACTCTAAATACCCGCGCGCTGAAAACCGGAAGTCGGCGGTGGGACGCAAATACAGGAAGTAAGTCTCTATCAGAACTGTGAGAAACAGTTTTTCCCTGAACAGATCCTGACTCCATATCGCTCGTGTGAAATAAGCCTTAGAGGTGAAGACTCTAACCACGAGAAGCCATGGAGACTAACGAGACTGCTCCGTAGCATGCCTGTAACCAAACCCCCAGTGCATGGCCTGTATCACCTCCACCACCTCTCATTCTGCTGCTCTCTCACCTCCTCATCTCTTCTTCTGCCGCTCTTTCCTCAGTCTCTCATCCTCTGCTGCTCTCTTACCTCCTCATCTCTTCTTCTGCCGCTCTTTCCTCATTGTCTCTCATCCTCTGCTGCGCTCTATCCTCATTGTCTCTCATCCTCTGCTGCGCTCTATCCTCATTGTCTCTCATCCTCTGCTGCGCTCTATCCTCATTGTCTCTCATCCTCTGCTGCGCTCTTACCTCCTTGTCTCTCATCCTCTGCTGCGCTCTTTCCTCATTGTCTCTCATCCTCTGCTGCGCTCTTTCCTCATTGTCTCTCATCCTCTGCTGCGCTCTTACCTCATTGTCTCTCTTCTTCTGCTGCCTCTTTCCTCATTGTCTCTCATCCTCTGCTGCGCTCTTACCTCATTGTCTCTCATCCTCTGCTGCGCTCTTTCCTCATTGTCTCTCATCCTCTGCTGCGCTCTTTCCTCATTGTCTCTCATCCTCTGCTGCGCTCTTTCCTCATTGTCTCTCATCCTCTGCTGCGCTCTTTCCTCATTGTCTCTCATCCTCTGCTGCGCTCTATCCTCATTGTCTCTCATCCTCTGCTGCGCTCTTACCTCCTTGTCTCTCATCCTCTGCTGCGCTCTTTCCTCATTGTCTCTCATCCTCTGCTGCGCTCTATCCTCATTGTCTCTCATCCTCTGCTGCGCTCTTACCTCATTGTCTCTCTTCTTCTGCTGCGCTCTTTCCTCATTGTCTCTCATCCTCTGCTGCGCTCTTTCCTCATTGTCTCTCATGCTCTGCTGCGCTCTTTCCTCATTGTCTCTCATCCTCTGCTGCGCTCTTTCCTCATTGTCTCTCATCCTCTGCTGCGCTCTTACCTCATTGTCTCTCTTCTTCTGCTGCGCTCTTACCTCATTGTCTCTCTTCTTCTGCTGCGCTCTTACCTCATTGTCTCTCTTCTTCTGCTGCGCTCTTACCTCATTGTCTCTCATCCTCTGCTGCGCTCTTACCTCATTGTCTCTCATCCTCTGCTGCGCTCTTTCCTCATTGTCTCTCATCCTCTGCTGCGCTCTTTCCTCATTGTCTCTCATCCTCTGCTGCGCTCTTTCCTCATTGTCTCTCATCCTCTGCTGCGCTCTTTCCTCATTGTCTCTCATCCTCTGCTGCGCTCTTTCCTCATTGTCTCTCATCCTCTGCTGCGCTCTTACCTCATTGTCTCTCATCCTCTGCTGCGCTCTTTCCTCATTGTCTCTCATCCTCTGCTGCGCTCTTTCCTCATTGTCTCTCATCCTCTGCTGCGCTCTTTCCTCATTGTCTCTCATCCTCTGCTGCGCTCTTTCCTCATTGTCTCTCTTCTTCTGCTGCGCTCTTTCCTCATTGTCTCTCATCCTCTGCTGCGCTCTTTCCTCATTGTCTCTCATCCTCTGCTGCGCTCTTACCTCATTGTCTCTCATCCTCTGCTGCGCTCTTTCCTCATTGTCTCTCATCCTCTGCTGCGCTCTTTCCTCATTGTCTCTCATCCTCTGCTGCGCTCTTTCCTCATTGTCTCTCATCCTCTGCTGCGCTCTTTCCTCATTGTCTCTCATCCTCTGCTGCGCTCTTTCCTCATTGTCTCTCATCCTCTGCTGCGCTCTTTCCTCATTGTCTCTCATCCTCTGCTGCGCTCTTTCCTCATTGTCTCTCATCCTCTGCTGCGCTCTTACCTCATTGTCTCTCATCCTCTGCTGCGCTCTTACCTCATTGTCTCTCATCCTCTGCTGCGCTCTTTCCTCATTGTCTCTCATCCTCTGCTGCGCTCTTTCCTCATTGTCTCTCATCCTCTGCTGCGCTCTTTCCTCATTGTCTCTCATCCTCTGCTGCGCTCTTTCCTCATTGTCTCTCATCCTCTGCTGCGCTCTTTCCTCATTGTCTCTCATCCTCTGCTGCGCTCTTTCCTCCTCTCCCTCATACCCCATGTTTCATGGTGTTTTCCTTCTCTCTTTCTAACCGTACCCGTGTGGTCCTGCGTGCTGTGACGTTAATCCTTGGTTGGCCTGTATGTGTCAGCGGGAGATCACGGTGAGGTAGGATTGTGGGGAATACGTGGTGGGGAGTGGGGTGTGGGGTTTACTGAAGGCTGCAGGGGATATGAAGGGTTTGAGGGTTGTTGTTCTTTATCATCTACAAATTCATGTGAAGACAGTTCAGATCTTCCTGCCATCACTGCTACACGTGTCCCTGGCCTGGTCACTGCTGTACTACTACCATCATGTTACTGCTGCACTACAGCCCAGCACACATCACTGGTGTAACATCCTACTACTCCCCCTACGTCACTGCTGTACTACTCCTCAGTGCTCAGGATACATCATTGGTGTAACATCCTCTTAATACTCCTCGGTGTGGCGTCGTCCTCTCCAGTATTATGTCCTTATTCTACTATTACTACTACTACTACTACTCCTCCTCCATGTTAGGTCCTACTACTTATCCTTAGTGTCACATCCTCACCCTCTTACTTCTCAGTGTTACTTCCCCTACCACCACTACTACTCCTCAGTGTATTGTCCAACTACTACTGCAACTTGTCAGTGTCACATCTTCATCCTACTACTCCTCCTCAGTGCTACATCCGCTTCCTCCTACTACTCCTCAGTGTCATGTCCTCCTCCTACTACTCCTCAGTGTCATGTCGTCCTCCTCCTACTACTCCTCAGTGTCATGTCGTCCTCCTCCTACTACTACTCCTCAGTGACATGTCGTCGTCGTCGTCCTCCTTCTCCTCAGTGTCATGTCGTCCTCCTCCTTAGTGACATGTCGTCGTCCTCCTCTTCAGTGTCATGTCCTCGTCCTCCTCCTCCTACTTCTCAGTGTCGTGTCATGTCCTCGTCCTCCTCTTCAGTGTCATGTCCTCGTCCTCCTCTTCAGTGTCATGTCCTCGTCCTACTACTACTACTCCTCCTCAGTGCTCAGGAGACACTCGTTGGTTATTTTTCCTGTCTGGTTTGTAGCTTCCTCCGTTGCTGGTTCTTCATCCTCCATGATTGTCTACCCTTGGTGTGAATACACCAGACATCTCTAGTCATTGACACATTCCTTGTCTTTTCCTTTTATTGTGTACCCATGTCGTCACCTGCCGTACTTTGCAGAGGATGCAGCGCTGGGACATGTGAGACGCCTGTCTTCTGCATGTGTGACGTTCCACAAATTATAATGCATGCCAAGAACACAGAGCTCTGCCACCACAATGATGGTGTGACTCTTCAGAGCATGTGTAGTGTGTGCCGCTCCTCCGTTCTGGTAACTGGGAAGGTGCTAACAGGCCTTGTACACCTCCTCATAAGGGCCATTTTCTTGGATTGGACCTTGGTAGTTGGGTTGGTTGTTGAATTAGGATGACTGTTGGATGGGGTTGGGAGTTGTTGACTTGGTCATGTCTTTGTAGTGACTGTTGATGTTTGGAGTTGGGAGTTGTTTGGCTGGTTGTTTTCTTTTAGCAATGATTTTGGGTCAGATCTGGGTGAGAATGTTTTGGGCTGGTCGTTGTCCCTTATGGACCATTGATATTGGGTTGAATCGGCTAGTCGTTGTCTTTGAATGACTGTTGATGTTGTTGGGAGTTAGTACAGTTCTTGTCTTGGAGTGACTCTTGATGTTGGTTTGGTCCCTGTTAGGAGTTTTTGGACTGGTCCTTGTTTCGTAGTAACCATTGGTATTTAGTTGGACCATGGCTGGTCCTTATCTTGGAGCGACTGTTAATGTTGGGTTAAACCTTGTTGAGAGTTGGACTGTTGTCTTAGTGACTGTTGATTTTGGGAGTTGTAGGACTGGTTCTTGCAGTGACCATTTATCTTGGAAGTTGTTGGGCTAGTTGTTTATTTTGGGTGACCATTGATTTGGGGGAATTTAGACTGGTTGTGGTCTTGAAGTGAACATTGATGTTGGGAGTTGTGGTCTGTGGACTGTTGATGGTTTGGACCTTGTTGGGAGTTGAGCTGACTGTCTTTGAAGTGACCATTGATGTTGGTTTGGACTTTATGTGGAAGGTGGGCTTGTTGTCTTGGGGTGACTATCGATGTTGTGAGTTGTTGGGCTGCTTGTTGTCTTGGAGTGACTGTTGATTTTGGGTTGGACCTTGTTGAGATATGGGCTGCTTATTGCTTTGACCGTTGATGTTGGTTTGGACTTCATTGGGAGGTGGGCTTGTGTTGAAGTGACTGATGTTATAGGGCTGCTTTTCTTGTAGCGCTGCCTTCAGTTCATTATTCATTGGTTGCATAATCTTTAGGATAATTGGTCAGGTTTTTTCAGGAACATATGGCAGAGATCCTGGTATTGTGATGGCCACTGCTGTGACTACTTTGGTAGTTAGAGAAGGTGTTGTGAGGTTGCAGTGTAACCCCAACCTCGTGTCTTTCATCTCTTTGGCTTCATTATTGTCCCCAGCCTGTAATGTCACCTTTTTACTTCAGAGCACAATTGAGAACACTTTTAGGGCACACGATGTGAGTGAGGAGACATCGAGTCACACGAGGTCTGCGAGTCATAGAGTGGGGACAATAATAAGTGCAGGACAGCCATTATTTTATAGTGCATGTCTTGGGGTTGCTGTGATGGTGCTTTTTGGGGTGTATTTAAAAAAAAAATTTAAAAATCTTCCTGATTGAGCTAATCTCCTCAACTTTATTTACACCAGAGCGGCCCTGGCTTCTGCTCACCAAGGGCAGCCTCTCCCCGATACCCTGAGCGTTCTTCAGAGTACCCCACAAGTGCGTGGGATGCACACGATAATCAGGTGAGATCTCTGTAGAGAACAGTCCTCAACCACCATTGTACCCCACCGCGATCACAACCGACTGTACTAAAATACTGCTCCTCCCAGGAACAAGGACACCAACCGAGACGAGTTCATCTTTTACTCGAAGCGCCTGATGCGTCTCCTGATCGAGCACGCGCTGTCTTTCCTTCCACTCAACGTAGGTGCTAAGTACTTCTGTGATCGACTGCTGATGGTGGACTCAATGTTTCCTTATCATTTGTCATCTTTCCTTTTGCAGCCGGTCACAGTGGAGACCCCACAAGGAACATTATATCAGGGCAAAAGGTTCCACCGTCAGCGGGTGAGTATCAACCTGTACACATGCTGAGGTTCTCTCGCTTGGGAAGAACATAAATGATAACCTACCTTACATGGTTTTATTAATGGGAACTTGTGCATCACTCAGTCAGGACCACTTACATGGTGGTAGTGGATACAGTTGGACTCTTGGGAGATGTACAGATGGCCCTGTCTCCTGCAGGAATGCTTTTTCCATGTGTATTCCGCCACCAGCCCTGGATTTGGGAGCTGTTTGGGACCGCTGCATGGTTTTGTGACGAGTAAAAGCACGGTCTTCTGATTCCAGATCACAGGGGTGTCTATTCTGCGAGCTGGAGAGACCATGGAACAGGCCCTCACCGCTGTGTGTAAGGACATCCGACTAGGCAAGATCCTGATCCAGACCAACCACAATACAGGCGAACCAGAGGTGAGAGTAACGGTACTGGCTCCTGAGGAGCGGCGTCCTGATAGTGACACGAGGAGGGTCACCCGTAAGAGTAGTATGTATATAGATGAGGAGAGCGAGCGACACCGGAGGACTATCCTGCACATTTACTCCCCATCCCTTCCCCACTCACCCTCATATCATTGTCTGTGCTCTCTACAGCTCCATTACCTACGGCTGCCCAAGGAGATCAGCGAGGATTATGTCATTCTGATGGACAGTACCGTGTCAACCGGGGCTGCTGCCATGATGGCCATACGTGTCCTCCTGGTAGGTGAAGTCCCATCAAATCTGATGATTTCTGTGGTGGATTTGCTTTTTTACCGCCTTGTTTCTAGGACCATGATGTCCAAGAGGACAAGATCTTCTTAATTTCATTGTTGATGGCAGAAATGGGTGTACACTCCGTGGCGTACGCATTCCCGCGAGTCCGCATCATCACCACCGCTGTGGATAAACGTGTCAACCAGGATTTTCATATCATCCCGGGCATTGGTGAGAATAAGGCCTGGGGAGGGGGGGTGATCCAGCTTTTATTTCTATACCATCCTATGATGGGACAGGTTCTGCGTCTCATGAGTTCTGTCTACGGCCACGTAACTCTTTCATGCCTCTGCAGGTAATTTTGGTGACCGCTTCTTTGGCACTGACGCACCTTCTGAATGGTACGAGAGCGATGAATGCAACATGGAGTACTGACCGCAGTTATGTGCCGAGACCCACAGGATCTGCGGGTGAACCCTCCACTTATTTATTAGTTACTTGACCCCACTCCTGGATGTTCTTGAAGCTGATTATATGGCCTACCGCTGCAGACATCAGTGTGTACCGCTGCCCCAGCTCTCTGTATCCTGCAAAAGGCAGCCATGAAATCCTATCCTTCCCTATATGAACATCACACAATGGCCACGATTAGCGTCTGGCGTATAGCACTTATACATGATCTGTCATGGAACACGATGTGCCCACAGAGCATGCAGTTGCACAAACCTGCCGCCCTGCCCCTTGTTATTTTATGTCACACAGAACTGACAACCGTGCTACACCATATTGGACTCATTACAGGCAGTCGCTCTTTACGCATCACGTACCGTAGGCATTCCCCATCCGATTGGTGGCAGCAGCTTTCTTATTGCAATAAGTAGGGTGAGACGCCCACCCGCTATCAGGGATAAGAGCTTCTTAAGATGCAGTTTCAGGGATGGTGCCATGATGTGTGTGACACAGTCACGGACGAGCAGCTGTGCAACTGCTTTTAACCCTGCAACTTTCTGTAGGATAATAAATTGTATGTTTTAATATTGTTTTCAAGCGACCATCGGATGTTTTGTGGTTATTTTAGCTTTACATTATTGATTTGGTTTAATGTCACAACCATGTGGAAGGTCACAGGTGTTGGATACAGAATATGAGGCGAGAAGGAACCCACCTGAGCTGGCCTAAAGGCCTATGTCTGGAAACTGTTTCCTTCGAGGTGACCCACGTGAACGGACAGGCTTTATGGATCCATGTTTTCCTTCGAGGTGACCCACGTGAACGGACAGGCTTTATGGATCCATGTTTTCCTTCGAGGTGACCCACGTGAATGGACAGGCTTTATGGGTCCAAGTCCTAAAGAAATATACTGTACCAGCCGGGGAGTGATGGACTCTCTTCAGTAAGTCTGTGTCCCACCCAAGTAGTAAGTGAGGAAGTCCATGTATGTATTGCTCAAAAAAAATGAAGGGAACACTTGAGCATCGCAGTATAACCCCAAGTCACTGAACTTCAGGAAGTATAAGCGATTGTGAAGCTGCTTTGGTACAGATGACTGGTGCCACCAAGATGTTCCCAAAAAGGGAATGGTTTTGCAGGTGGTGACCACACGCAGGTCCTCACGCCCTGTACAGATCACTGCTGCAGCCCCATTAGGTTGCACAGGTAGTCCTGCTCTCCAGGATGGTGCATCCAAACGTGCGGTCACTCTGGCAAGAGTAATGGAGATGATACCAACACTTGGGTCATTGCATGAGGTGAGACAGGGCCGTAGATTGGTGTGTGGAAGAGCATTGTCAGAGTCTGTGTGTTTCTGAGCAGACTATCCGAAACCAACCCCAGGGCAATGTGACGGCCCGATGTCCTGTCGAGGCAGTAAAGTCCAGAACTGGCAGCTCCCGTGACAGACCCTGGGGTGAATGTTATACTACCTGCAATATTTTCCAGCATGACCACTTTAGGGAAGGGTTGGTGATGGTCCACAAAGGGTCCCATAAACCTCCACGTGATTGCCAGTAGTCCCCCGTCTGCTGTTAGGTAGCTGGATAAAATTCTCCGCGTCATTGTTGGACCTTACGCTGATGCAGTGGGCCATGGATTTCTGTTGGTGCCAGACAATGCCCAGTCTCTTGTGGTCAGAACGTGTAGGCAATTCCTGCATGACTAAGCTATTGATGCCATTGACCAGCCCTCATGAACCTCTGGGACATTCTGTATGAGTGCATCTGACATTGGCACGCAGCTCCACAGACAGTTCAGGAGATCCCCAGGACACCAATCGTCATCTCATCAGAAGCACGGCCAGACATTGCTGGGATTTCATAGAGTCCCGTTATATGTGTTCTCTGATGAAATTCACACACGTTGGATCCACCTGTGATTTAAATTTTTTACGTAGTTTTTTGGGGGTGACCTGGATCCAGCGCTCGGCTGCTTGATAATTATGGTTTCCTTTAGCCATTGATACGTCATTATAAATGACACAATTTATACCTGGAAACATTTTCAGCTCCAATCTTTTGTTCGAGATCCGACGTGTGATTTACGTGTTCCCTTGGTTTTTTTGAGCAGTGTATTTTTCTTGTTTTTACAGCAAATGTAAGATCGAACCCTCAAGATACATGATGACCCAAACTAAATGGACTATTCAGGGTATATAACAGGAATGGTATAGTAATGATGATGAAATAATCAGGAACCATGTGCAAGAAGACAAAACGCGTCCATTGTCCCCCACTCTGCTATTCCCTGCTCCGTCAGAGGGTGACAAGGCGCGCGCCACATCATAAAGTAGACGTATCGCCCGGTACTCTGCACCTAGACTGAAATCTGCTGCAGCTCGGAGCTGCCATAGCTTCCTCTTTTAGGCCAGAAAACTGGATTAAAACAAGATAAATAGTCTAGGGAGTCTCAGAAAGTGGCGAGGGCGGTGTAGAAACACCACTTTCTCCTAGATTTAGGCGCAATGCAGTTTAAAAAATTCGAAAAATTGGATTTTATGACTTTTTTAGAACCATAAGAATGGCACTTTATAGTCAGTGTGTGCAGAGAGTTGTTACTTTATGTGCTTTTTTTTTCCCCCATTTATTTTCCTCCAACATCCTGGTGCCTAGAACTAGAGAGAACATGGACGCCATGTTAGATCGTACAACCCCTATAGTGTCATATGATTACAGATATAATGGTAACACTGGGAGATAGAAGTACAACCAGTGGTTAGGTGGCTCTAGGGAGAGCGTACATGGAGGGGTCAGGCCACTACCCATGTCTATGAAGGATCTGAAGATCCCGCTCCAGGCCTGTCGGAGGGTACATTACACGATGGAAGGACTAGATGTAGAGAAGCCTGGTAGTACATGTGTAACCGGAAAGAAAAACCTGAGACTGGACACGGTAGCCCTATAGGCATGTGGAAAAACTAGATTAAGTGTTTTACTTTTTAGGTACTGATGAGCGAACACTAACTGTAAAGTTCGGGTTCGTACCGGACATGAGGGAAGTTTGTCACGGAAGTTCGGGTTCGGATGTTGAGTAAAGTTTGTTGAAAGGCTGCAGCGTAGCCAATCAACAATATGTTTTAGCTGTGGGCACTTAAAAGCCATTGTATTGGCATAGCTGTGATTGGCCGGCGCAGCACGTGGCCTGGCTTGTATAAATTCTGGATTCTGCTCTTATTAGTGTAGGGACAGCACACAGCTCAAGTGAGGGACATTGTTAAGCAATAAGGCTCAGGGTGCCGTCTAAAATAAGGCTCTGCACCCGTGACACAGAAATACAATTGTTCATCTGGCTGTTAATTCTGTGTGTGACCTACAGCCATTTTTTGGGGGGGGGGGAGATATACCTCCTTTGCATCCGTGACACAGAAATACAATTGTTCATCTGTTTGCCAATTTTGTTGGTGCCCTCAAAGAATGAGGAGAGCATCAAAAAAGGGATGTGGTCGATCTGAAACACCTTCCGCTGGTGCACGCATACGACTGATGGGGTTTCCGTGGGCCATCCACCTAGCCCTGCCCCAGAAGTGACAGAGATTGAGTGCACTGATGCCCAACCACTTATGTTTGAGGATGTGGACGCGGGAGAACCACCGCAGCACGAAACACAGGTGCCAACTGCTGCGGCTTTCTGCAGTGTGCAGATCGGCAAAGAGGGCAGGGGTGAGGAGTGGGTGGAAGCTGATGAGGTCCTAGATCCCACATGGCATACAGGTGGTCCGAGTGACGTGGGCAGTTCGGAGGAAGAGGTGGTGGTTACGCTGTGCCAGCCGCATGGAAAAAGAGGAAGCAGGATGCAAAACCACAGCTGGTGTTCCCCAGCCAGTAGGCCTACTACTGCCCACTGCGCCGAGGGACTGAGCACACCAGAGCCGGCGCAAAGAAGTTCCCTGGCGTGGCAGTTCTTCAGACAATGTGCTGACAAGACGGGTGGTTTGCACGCTGTGTAGTCAGAGCCTGAAGCAAAGCAAAAATGTTCTAAACCTGAGCACCACCTGTATGACCAGGCATCTAAATGCAAAGCACGAACTGCAGTGGAGTAGACTCCTCAAGAACCAAGAAAGATCTGAGGCTCCTCCTGCTGCCATCTCGGCCACTCTTCTCCCCCCCACCCTTGAGCAACAGGGTCACCTGGCTTCCCGCAAAGAGAAGCTGTGACAGCAACTCTACCAGCAGTGTCACTGAGCATATCCACACTGTCCCATGGAAGCGTTGAGCTGTCCGTCCCCCAAACACTGGAGAGAAAGAGGAAGTACCCCCTACCCACCAGCGATCCCTCACCTTGAATGCCAGCATTTCAAAGTTCCTGGCCTTTGAAATGCTGCCATTCCGTCTGGTGCAGACTTTTTAAAAACTTATGGCGGTGGCTGTCCCACACAGTACGTGGTTCCCAGCCTCCACTACTTTTCCAGGTGAGCCAAACCTACCCCGCACGAACAAGTGGTAGACAAAATCAGTTGTGAACTGCGGAACGCCATCAGTGGCAAGGTCCAAATAACCACCGACACGTGGACCAGTAAGCACGGGCAGGGACGTTACATGTCCCTAACTGCCCACTGCATAAATGTAGTGGTGGCTGGGCCTGAGGCAGATAGCAGTTTGGCGCACATCCTACAGCCACCGAGGATTGCAGGACGTTTCTTGCCTCCTGTTGCTTACTCCGCTTCCTTATCCTCTACTGCCTCCTCATCACGTCAGCACAACACCTTCACCACCAACTTCAGCACAGCCAGAGGGGAAACGACAGCAGGCTGTTCTAAAATGTATCTGTTTGGGGGAAAGACCCTACATTGTGCAGGAGCTGTGGACGGGCCTTGAACAACAGACCGATGAGTGGTTGGTGCCAGTGAGCCTCAAGCCCGGCCTGGTGGTGTGCGATAAGGGGCGAAATCTCGTAGCAGCTCTAGGCCTAGCCGGAAAAATTACCCCGATATGTAAGAGCTGCTGCAGAAAGTGCGGGCTTTTGGTGTTCTTGTCCTGCTGCTGCTCGTCTGTCAGCGCTGCAGCGTAACTTCGGCCTTCCCGCTCACAGACTCATGCGACGTGCCCACAAGGTGGAACTCCACCTTGCACATGCTGGCCAGACTGTGCGAGCAGCAGCAGGCGATAGTGGAGTTTCAGCTGCAGCACAAACGGGTGAGTCGCTCTGCAGAACAGCACCATTTCACCACCAACGAGTGGGCCTCCATGCGGGATGTGTGTGCCGTGTTGCGCTGTTTCTAGTACTCCACCAACATGGCCAGCGGTGATGACGACGTTCTCAGCGTTACTATCCTACTTCTATGTCTCCTTGGGGAAAAAAACGCTTCAAGTGCTGATGGAAGAGAATGTGGCACAGGAGGAAGAGGTGGAGGGACAGGGATCATTCCCACGGTTATCGGGCCAGTCGTCCACAGGTGGCTCAGAGAGTGGGTTCCTGCACCAACAACGGCCAGGTACACAACTGTCTAGCTAGGGCACAGTTTTGGAGGAGGATCCCGGTTCACAGCAGGGTTGTACCCAAATCTGTTCATGGGCATTACTTGTGCCTGGCTGAGGGATACAGAGGACATCTTTTCGCTGCCTCTGGGCAGCCTGGCACACATGAGTGACTAGTGCGACTACGTGCTGTAGTGCCTGCGCAACGACTGCCGGGTTGCCCACATTCTAACCGGTGCTGATTACTGGGTGGACACCCTGCTGGATCCCCGCTCCAAGGACAACGTGCCATCCTTGTTTTCATCACTGGAGTGTGATCGGAAGATGCGTGAGTACAAGACAACGCTGGTAGAGGCACTACTGATGACGTTCCCACCTGCCAGCGGGGGCTCAGTGGAACACAGCTGGGGCACCGTCAGCACCTCAGATGGTAGGGTTAGCATGGCCGAAATGTAGAAAACCTTTTTCAAAATGTTACAACATCCAGCACCACCATCTGATACTGAACTTCTTAGCAGGAGGCAGTGTTTTAGCAACGTGGTGGAACAGTACTTGTCCATACATCTATAAGAAAGTTTTTAGGAAAAAGCCGCTCTCACCTGCTACCTATTTAGGCTGAGCATGGACAATGGGCCCTAGGCTTAGCTGCTTTAACGAAAATCAAAAAAACTTGTCCAGCTCATAGCATAAAACAGAGGGATCTTTATTTCAGCGGTTATGGAAGTTTTAACCGCTTTTAACCGCTGAAATAAAGATCCCTCTGTTTTATGCTATGAGCTGGACTTCTAAACTTTTTTGGGTGTCCATACATCTGCACATACTGACTGATGGATCTGCCCCATTTAACTTCTGGGTCTCCAAATTGGGCACATGGTCTGAGCCTGCCTTTTATGCCTTGGAGGTGCTGGCCTGCCCTGCAGACAGTGTATTGTCCAAACGTGTGTTTAGCACGGCAGGAGGGGGGGAGGGTGATCATGGACAGATGCATCTGCCTGTCCACAGCCAACAAGGGCAAGCTCACGTTCATTAAAATGAACCAGGCCTGGCTCTCGCAGGACTTTTCCGTACCTTGGCCAAAGTAGAGAAGTATACCTGCCGCACCCAGCCATTGTTATACTCCAGTTTGTTCTGTTTGCCATTTCCCAATGTCTTGGGGCCTCCAGAAACAAACTAAAAAACAACAACACAAAAACAGTGTTAGCTTCCACCTACACATCCACTCGGACCCCCACCTCCTGGTTTAAGATTATGTCATGTCTTATATAGTTTTATATTTTGTGGCCTCCACGAATAAAAAACAAAACACAAAAACAGTGTTGGCTACCTCCACCTTTTCCACCTACACTGCCATGTCCACCGCCTCCTCAACCTCCTACTCCATAGTATTAGCTTGCCTAATTATAGCTTGCATCATTCTCAAAGTGCAGCATTTATAAGTGCATTTGAGATATTCAGGAGACTAACTTAGAGCTTTTCCACTGTAGCAGAACTTCAGCTGTGTTTTGGTGGCTACTCAGACACTCTGCTTCAGAACAGGTAAGGAATTTGTTAGACAGTTTTTTGCTATTGTCTGATTGCAATTGAGCATAGGGTGATTAAGGTGTTAAATTTGTTGGGGAGGAGCTTTTGTGTATATATATAGAAACATAGTATTAGCTTGCCTAATTATAGCTTGCAGCATTGTCAAAGTGCTGCATTTCTAAGTGCACTAGAGATACTCAGGAGGTAATCTGGAGGTGGATACAATCTAAAAAAGTAAGATTTGTTTGTTTAAAATCTTTCCCCTCTTTACAATGGCAGACCTGGTTCTGTGCAGGAATTGTTGTGCTTTTATTTCAGGTTCCACTCTTTGGAGGTTTGGATGCAGTCTGATCTGTAGACAGCTCTCCATAATGCAGCAGGAAATTGCCTTTTTGAAATCTGAGATTTGTAAATTAACTGTTAAACAAACTCTGGCTGGGAATGTTGCAATGCCACTGCCACAGAGGCCCTGTAGAAATGGAAGATGGGTTACTGCAGGTTCTGGTAGACTTAGAGTTGTGGATAGAAGACATGTCCCACAGTCTGTGGCTCTCCATAATTCATTTGCAGCACTTTCAGAGCGCAAGAGCAACATGGAGGATGGCTCAGGCACAGTGGGTGAGGAACAATCATCTCCTATGCCTAAAGTATGCAAGACTACAGCCAAAGACAAAAAGGAGAAGGTGAGGACTGATAGTAAGCAGCTGTTGGGCGATTCCATCATAAGAGGTGTGAAGTTTAAGGAAAATGGTTTTGTGAGATGTTTCCCTGGTGCTACCGCTAGCAGGGATAGATGACGGAACCTTAATATTGTTAGGCATGCAAAGCAGGAAAGGGAGGTGGATGTTATTGTCCATCTTGGGACAAATTATCTGGGTTTCAAAGGTGAAGGAAGGTTGCATCAACTGTTTCATTCTCTGCAGTTTTGCCTGTGCATAACCTTCAGCATGACAGGAAGATGCGCATTAAGGAATTCAATGTATGGCTTGGTGAATGGTGTCTGAACCAAGGGTTTGGCTTTGTGTCTCATGTTAGCTCTCGTTGCAATGGAAAAGAACTGTACAAGAAAGATGGTTTGCATATTTCTCTCAAGGGAATGAATGTCATCAGTGAACAGTTCAAAGTATTTGCTAAGGAGCATTTAAACTAGGAAAGGGGGGCAAAAGAGGGATAATCCAGCAGTCCGACTGCCCCCCGGAACAATGCCAGAAGATGCCAGTAGCACAAAGGTTAAGAAATGACGACAAGCTCAGAGTCTTGTCTACAAATGCTCGCAGTTTAGGGAATAAGATCAATGAACTTGAGTCTATAATGGCATCTGAGAATATAGATTTAGTGGCTGTTACTGAGACATGGTTCAATGGGAGTAATGAATGGGATATAACAATACTAGGGTTCTCTCTATATAAGAAAGACAGAGAAGGCAAGAAAGGGGGAGGGGTGGCCCTGTATGTGAAAGATAGCATAAAATCTAATTTAATACAAGTTAGCGAGACCAATTTAGAGTCAGTTTGGTTTACCTTGCAGCTTGATAATTATAAGGTAACTCGTGTAGGTGTGATATATAGACCACCTAGCCAAGTCAAAGAATTAGATGATCTACTAGTTGAGGAAATAGCTAAAATGACATTGAAAGGGGAAGTTATCATTATGGGAGACTTTAATCTTCCAGATGTGAACTGGAAAACTAAAATAGCGAGTTCTGCCAGGAGTACAGATATTCTAAATTACCTACTGGAATTATCTCTACAGCAAGTAGTTGATGAGCCAACCCAGAAGGAGGCCATTTTAGATTTAGTATTCACAAATGGGATTTTGCTATCTGATATTACTGTAGGGGAAAGCTTGGGATCTAGTGATCACCAGTCAGTGTGGTTTACTATAAGTACAGAGTCACACCACACAAAAACAAAAGTTTTAGATTTTAGAAAAACTGACTTTTCTAAAATGAGATTAGTGGTATACGAGTCCCTATCAGACTGGAACAGTTTCATTGGAGTCCAGGAGAAATGGGACTACTTAAAAGTGGCACTATTGAAGGCAACAGAAAATTGCATTAGGCTTGTCAGTAAAAGCAAAAAAAGGAAGAGACCACTGTGGTACTCGGCAGAAGTGGCTAAAATCATTAAAAATAAAAAGATAGCATTTAGTAATTATAAAAAAAAATGAGTCTGACAGGCAAACCTATAAGATTAGGGAGAGAGAGGCCAAACAAGTTATAAGAGCTTCTAAAGCACAGGCAGAAGAGAAATTAGCTCAGTCAGTGAAAACAGGCAATAAGACATTCTTCAGATACATAAACGAAAAAGGGGAACTAAAACAAGGAATTACCAAATTAAAAACAAAAGGAAGGTATATGGAAGAAGATAAAGAACTAGCTGACTGCCTCAATGAATACTTCTGTTCAGTTTGTACAAAGGAAAATGAAGGAGAAGGACCTCAGTTAGGAAAGAAGACTAATGAATCTTTTGATGCATGTGTCTTTACAGAGGAAGAGGTTCTAAGTCAGCTGTCTCAAATTAATACAAATAAGTCACAGGGGCCTGATGGGATACACCCTAAAGCTATTAAAAGAGCTCAGCGGTGAACTAGCAAAACCATTAACCAATTACTGGTAACAGGAGTCGTTCCAAAAGATTGGAAATTAGCAAATGTTGTGCCCATTCACAAGAAAGGTAGTAGGGAGGAATCGGGCAACTATAGGCCAGTAAGCCTGACATCAATAGTGGGGAAATTATGGAAACCATACTTAAGGAGAGGATTGTGGAACATCTAAAATCCCATGGATTGAAAGATGAAAAACAGCATGGGTTTACTTCAGGGAGATCATGTCAAACTAATCTTATAGATTTTTTTTGATTGGGTGACTAAAATAATAGATGGAGGAGGTGCAGTAGACATTGCTTATCTAGACTTTAGTAAGGCTTTTGATACTGTCCCACATAGAAGGCTTATCAATAAATTGCAGTCTTTGGGCTTGGACTCCCATATTGTTGAATGGATTAGGCAGTGGCTGAGGGACAGACAACAGAGGGTTGTAGTCAATGGAGTATATTCAGACCATGGTCTTGTTACCAGTGGGGTACCTCAGGGATCTGTTCTGGGACCCATATTGTTTAATATCTTTATCAGTGAAATTGCAGAGGGCCTCGATGGTAAGGTGTGTCTTTTTGCTGATGACGCAAAGATTTGTAACAGGGTTGATGTTCCTGGAGGAATACACCGAATGGAAAAGGATTTAGGAAAACTAGAGGAATGGTCAAAAATCTGGCAACTAATATTTAATGTTGATAAGTGCAAGATAATGCACCTGGGGCGTAAAAACCCAAGAGCAGAATATAGAATCAGTGATACAGTCCTAACCTCAGTATCTGAGGAAAGGGATTTAGGGGTCATTATTTCAGAAGACTTAAAGGTAGGCAGACCATGTCACAGAGCAGCAGGAGATGCTAGCAGAATGCTGGGGTGTATAGGGAGAGGCATTACCAGTAGACAGAGGGAGGCGCTCATGCCACTCTACAGAGCACTAGTGAGACCTCATCTGGAGTATTGTGCGCAGTACTGGAGGCCATATCTCCAGAAGGATATTGATACTTTGGAGAGAGTTCAGAGAAGAGCTACTAAACTAGTACATGGATTGCAGGATAAAACTTACCAGGAAAGATTAAAGGACCTTAACATGTAGAGCTTGGAAGAAAGACGAGACAGAGGGGATATGAGAGAAACTGCTAAATACATAAAGGGAATCAACAAGGTAAAAGAGGAGAGAATATTTAAAAGAAGAAAAACTGCTACAAGAGAGGAGCAAAGGTTTAAAAGTAATATCAGGAAGTATTACTTTACTGAGAGAGTAGTGGATGCATGGAATAGCCTTCCTGCAGAAGTGGTAGCTGCAAATACAGTGGAGGAGGTTAAGCATGCATGGGATAGGCATAAGGCCATCCTTCATATAAGATAGGGCCAGGGGCTATCCATAGGATTCAGTATATTGGGCAGACTAGATGGGCCAAATGGTTCTCATCTGCCGACTCATTCTATGTTTCCTCCGCTTCCTGGTTCAAGATTTTTTTTTTTTTTTTTTATGTTCGGTTATTATAGGTCATTTCCCTGTGCACTTTTGTTTGCAGGGCAATTGTCCTGCTCTTACCCCCATCTTGCTTCCTTTTGCAGCCCTCTAGCCCCTTCTATGACTATTTTACAGGTTTAGGTCCTCATTGACTTCTATGGGGTTCCAGTTTCGGTACCCGAACCAAACTTTTGAACTAAATATCCTCCAAACCTGAACATCCTCGGGTCTGCTCATACCTACTTTGGGGTGCTATTGTAGTACATTTGACCGCTAAGTCCCACCAGGGATTGGAAACAGCCAGAAATGGTGCAGTAGTGCAGGGAAGGCGATTTGTGCACAGTCAGGACCAGACAACCCCTTTAACACTCCAGTGTTAACCTGCCCTAAAATGTCATGTGGACTAACGAACAACCTCGTTCCCTCCACCGCCTTCATCGTAAATCAGTCGATAAGATGGCATGTAGTACTAATAGCAGGTTTTAATCTCCTCATGTAACTAGAGCTACTGTGTGAATCTTTTTCACCATATTGAGAAAAGTATCAGCACCACGTCTCAAAGGGGTTGTCTCATCATGGACAATAGGGGCATATCGCTAGGATATGCCCCATTGTCTTATCTGTGCGGGTCCCACCGCTGGGACTCGCACCTTTATCAAGAACGGAGCCCCGCAAGGTGGTGACTGGAGGACTCTGGTCCGGCCACCACCAAGCCGGCTCCCATTCATTTCTATGGGGCCGACGGAAATGGCTGAGCCAGCACTTGGCTATTTTCGCCAGCCCCATGGAAAATGCATGCGCAGTGCGCCCTCCTTCACTTGCGGGGCTCCGTTCTCGATATAGGTGCGGGTCCCAGCGATGTGACCCGCACCTATAAGACAATGACAATTGTCCATGATGAGACAACCCCTTTAATCATTGACTTCAGGTGTGTCATTCAGTCCTTTTACCACAGCTGTATAACATCCAGCCTCTAGCCATGCAGTCTGCCATTACCACAGGAGTATAAAATCCAGCCTCTAGCCATGCAGTCTGCCATTACCACAGGAGTATAAAATCCAGCCTCTAGCCATGCAGTCTGCCATTACCACAGGTATATAACATCCATCCTCTAGCCATGCAGTCTGCCATTACCACAGGAGTATAAAATCCAGCCTCTAGCCATGCAGTCTGCCATTACCACAGGAGTATAAAATCCAGCCTCTAGCCATGCAGTCTGCCATTACCACAGGAGTATAACATCCAGCCTCTAGCCATGCAGTCTGCCATTACCACAGGAGTATAACATCCAGCCCCTGGCATTCACTTGCTTTTACAGACATTGGTGAAATAATGGTTTGTCGTAAAGCTCTCCCTGAATTCGAGTGTGGTCCTGTGTTCAAGCCGATCCAACACCAGAATGGAGATTGTGGGCCAGGCCCTCTCCTCCAAAATCAATGTCTGACCTCAGAAATTCTCTTCTGGACGAGAATTTCTACACAGACACCCTCCAAAATCTTGTAGAAAGCCTTCACAAAATAAGCAAAAGGGGACCAGCTCCATATTAATGCCATATTTGACCAGGCATCCACTGATTTTCATCCTTGCCAAAGCCAAAGAGAATCTTTGGTGATGAGAAAACCTGCAATGAGCAGCAGTTGGATTCCTTGGTCTGTCCGGCCATGGAGAAGACAATAGGCTGGGTCTTTGTTTCTTTACAAAAGCTGAGTAAGCGTTTCAGTGTAACTGAACCAATCACAGGGACATAACGTATTGATTTCTCCATGAACACTGCTGATATTGTCCATAAATCTGTCCTGGCGGCTGATGGATATGTTGATGGCTTCTGAAGGCAAATATCTTGTTCTGGGCAGTTCATTTCTTTTAGACATCTGCCATAAAGCCACTGTAGGATGATGATGAGGCTCAGCTGGAGGCACAACTAATACATTTTCATCAGGGAAAAGATAAAATGCCATTTACTGGAGATAATCTGCCGAACATGAAGCTTAAATCCAAACCATTACACACAATACACAGGTGGAATGTAATGTTCTGGAATAATGGACACAGCTGAGCATTCTGTACTCGTCCATGAGGGATATACAGCTCAGCAATATGGCGGCTCTTGTGCCATGTGGTGGAGCACCATGAACACACACTGGATAATGGGCTTCATGTAACATAGTACACAAGGCCGAAAAAAGCCCTCTGTCCATCCAGTTCGGCCTGTCATCCTGCAAGTTGATCCAGAGGAAGGCAAAAAAAAAACCTGTGAGGTAGAAGCCAATTTTCCTCACTTTAGGGGAATAAAAAATTCCTTCCCGACTCCAATCAGACATCAGAATAACTCCCTGGATCCCCGGCCCCTCTCTAGTAGCTATAGCCTGTAATATTATTACGCTCCAGAAATACATCCAGGCCCCTCCTGAACTCCCTTATTGTACTCACCATCACCACCTCCTCAGGCAGAGAGTTCCATAGTCTCACTGCTCTTACCGTAAAGAGTCCTCTTCTATGTTTGTGTACAAACCTTCTTTCCTCCAGACGCAGAGGATGTCCCCTCATCACAGTCCTGGGAATGAATAGATGATGGGAGTGATCTCTGTTCTGACCCCTGATATATTTATACATAGCAATTAGATCTCCCCTCAGTCGTCTTTTTTCTAAAGTGAATAACCCTAATGCTGATAGTCTTTCAGGGTACTGTAGTTGCCCCATTCCAGTTATTACTTTAGTTGCCCTCCTCTGGACCCTCTCCAGCTCTGCTATGTCTGCTTTGTTCACAGGAGCCCAGAACTATACAAAATACTCCATGTGTGGTCTGACTAATGATGTGTAAAGTGGTAGGACTATGTTCTCATCACGGGCATCTATGCCCCTTTTGATGCAACCCATTATGTTATTGGCCTTGGCAGCAGCTGCCTGACACTGTTTTTTACAGCTTAGTTTGCTGTTTATTAAAATTCCCAGGTCCTTTTCCATGTAAGTGTTACCCAGTGTTTTACCATTTAGTATGTACGGGTGACTTGCATTATTCCTTCCCATGTGCATAACCTTACATTTGTCAGTGTTAAACCTCATCTGCCACTTATCTGCCCAAGCCTCCAGTCTATCCAGATTTATCTGTAGCTGTATACTGTCCTCTGTAGTATATATATGGTATATTGTCCTCTGTAGTGTGTATGTACAGTCCTGGCCAAAAGTTTTGAGAATGACACAAATATTAGTTTTCACAAAGTTTGCTGCTAAACTGCTTTTAGATCTTTGTTTCAGTTGTTTCTGTGATGTAGTGAAATATAATTACACGCACTTCATACGTTTCAACAATTACATGACATTTATGCAAAGAGTCAGTATTTGCAGTGTTGGCCCTTCTTTTTCAGGACCTCTGCAATCCGACTGGGCATGCTCTCAATCAACTTCTGGGCCAATTCCTGACTGATAGAAACCCATTCTTTCATAATCACTTCTTGGAGTTTGTCAGAATTAGTGGGTTTTTGTTTGTCCACCCGCCTCTTGAGGATTGACCACAAGTTCTCAATGGGATTAAGATCTAGGGAGTTTCCAGGCCATGGACCCAAAATGTCAACGTTTTGGTCCCCGAGCCACTTAGTTATCACTTTTGCCTTATGGCACGGTGCTCCATCGTGCTGGAAAATGCATTGTTCTTCACCAAACTGTTGTTGGATTGTTGGAAGAAGTTGCTGTTGGAGGGTGTTTTGGTACCATTCTTCATTCATGGCTGTGTTTTGGGGCAAAATTGTGAGTGAGCCCACTCCCTTGGATGAGAAGCTACCCCACACATGAATGGTCTTATGATGCTTTACTGTTGGCATGACACAGGACTGA
The DNA here is from genome assembly GCF_014858855.1 of Bufo gargarizans. Classification (NCBI taxonomy): domain Eukaryota; kingdom Metazoa; phylum Chordata; class Amphibia; order Anura; family Bufonidae; genus Bufo; species Bufo gargarizans. The sequence continues at coordinate 36,510 of NW_025334146.1, read as the reverse complement.
TGGGAGCGCTCACCTTTCTTCTCCGGACAAGCCTTTTTCCTGATGCCCCAAACAATCGGAAAGAGGCTTCATCGGAGAATATGACTTTGCCCCAGTCCTCAGCAGTCCATTCACCATATTTTCTGCAGAAGATCAATCTGTCCCTGATGTTTTTTTTGGAGAGAAGTGGCTTCTTTGCTGCCCTTCTTGACACCAGGCCATCTTCCAAAGTCTTTGCCTCACTGTGCGTGCAGATGCGCTCACACCTGCCTGCTGCCATTCCAGAGCAAGATCTGCACTGGTGGCATTCCGATCCCGCAGCTGAATCCTCTTTAGGAGACTATCCTGGCGCTTGCTGGACTTTCTTGGACGCCCTGAAGCCTTCTTGACAAGAATTGAACCTCTTTCCTTGAAGTTCTTGATGATCCTATAAATTGTTGATTGAGGTGCAATCTTAGTAGCCACAATATCCTTGCCTGTGAAGCCATTTTTATGCCACGCAATGATGGCTGCACGCGTTTCTTTGCAGGTCACCATGGTTAACAATGGAAGAACAATGATTTCAAGCATCACCCTCCTTTTTAACAGGTCAAGTCTGCCATTTTAACCCAATGAGCCTGACATAATGATCTCCAGCCTTGTGCTCGTCAACATTCTCACCTGAGTTACCAAGACGATTACTGAAATGATCTCAGCAGGTCCTTTAATCACAGCAATGAAATGCAGTGGAAAGTTTTATGGGGGATTAAGTTAATTTTCATGGCAAAGAAGGACCATGCAATTCATCTGATCACTCTTCATAACATTCTGGAGTATATGCAAATTGCGATTATAAAAACTTAAGCAGCAACTTTTCCAATTTCCAATATTTATATATATTATACTGTCCTCTTCAGTGTTAATTACTTTACACAGTTTAGTGGCATCTGCAAGAATTAGTATTTTACAGTGCAAGCCTTCTACAAGATCATTAATAAATATATTGAAGTGAATAGGGCCCAATACTGACCCCTGAGGTACCCCACTAGTGATAGTGACCCAATCTGAGTGCGTACCGTTAATAACCACCCTCTGTTTTCTATCACTGAGCCAGTTACTTACCCACATACAGACGTTTTCTCCCAGTCCGAGCATTCTCATTTTATATACTAACCTTTTATGTGGTACAGTGTCAAATGCTTTGGAGAAGTCCAGATACACGACATCTATTGATTCGCCGCTGTCAAGTCTAGAACTTACCTCCTCATAGAAACTGATTGATTAAATTAGTCTGACATGACCGATCCCTCATGAAGCCATGCTGATATGGCGTTATTTGCTTATTTTCCTTGAGGTACTCCAAGATAGCATCTTTTAGAAAACCTTCAAACAGTTTACCCACGACAGATGTTAAACTTACCAGCCTATAGTTTCCAGGCTCTGTTTTTGGACCCTTTTTGAATATTGTCACCAAATTTGCAATGCGCCAATCCTGTGGAACACTCCCTGTCAGTATAGAGTGCTTAAATATCAGAAATAAGGGTCTGGCTATGACATTACTTAATTCTCTTAGGATACGGGGCTGTATGCCATCTGGTCCTGGTGATTTGTCTATTTTAATCTTTTTAAGACACCGCTGTATTTCTTCCTGGGTCAGACAGGGCACTTTTAATGGGGAATTAACTTTTACATTCTGCATTTCATCTGACAGTTTATTTTCCTCAGTGAATACATTGGAGAAAAAAATATTTTACAGCTTTGCTTTCTCCTCGTCGCTCTCTGCGACTCCCCCCTCATTGCTCTGTAGAGAGCCAACACCTTCAGATTTATACTTTTTAACATTTATATAATTGAAAAACATTTTTGTTAGTTTTGCTCTCGTTGGCAATAATCTCTCGGTCTCTAGTTTGGCCGCTTTTATTTGTTTTTTACATATTTTATTTTTTTCCTTTATAGTTTTTCAGTGCTTCCGTGATACCCTCCTGTTTTAGTGATTTAACTGCTTTCTTTTTGTCATTTATTGCTTTCTTTACAGTTCTATTTATTCACATTGGGGTTTTTTTCTTGTTCCTTAACCCTTTATTACCATACGGTATGTACCTCTCACAATTGGATTTTAGGATGCTTTTAAAAATATCCCATTTAGTGTCTGTATTTTTATTTTTGAGGACTTTGTCCCAGTTAGTTAGGCCTATGGTCTCTCTTAGTTGGCTAAATTTTAGCTTTTTTGAAGTTTGGTATTTTTGTTCCTCCCTGTAGAAACGCTCTTTTGAAGGATAATTGTAAGGTTATTACTTTGTGGTCACCATTTCCCAGGTGCCCCCCAACCTGCACGTCTGTTGTTCTGTCAGGCCTATTGGTTAATACTAAGTCCAGTATGGCCGTCCCTCTAGTCGGGTCCTGAACCAGTTGGGAAAGGTAATTGTCTTTGGTTATTGCCAAGAACCTGTTTTCTTTATGAGATGTACAGCTCTCAGTTTCCCAGTCTATATCTGGGTAGTTGAAGTCCCCTATAATAACCACCTCATTATGATTTGCCGCCTCGTCTGTCTCGTTTAGTAGTAGATTTTCTGTGGACTCCGGTAGGTGGTTTATAGTAAACTCCTATTACTAATTTATTGTTGTTTTTAGCGCCATGTATCTCTACCCACAGTGACTCCACATGTCCATGTCCCTCACTTATATCTTCTCGGACTGTGGGCTTTAGACCGGACTTTACATAAAGGCAGACCCCTCCCCCGCTCAGGTTTTGACAATCCTTTCTAAACAAACTGTAACCCTGTACATTATCTGCCCAGTCATAGCTATCATCCAGCCGTGTCTCAGTTATTCCCACTGTCATAGCTATCATCCAGCCGTGTCTCAGTTATTCCCACTGTCATAGCTATCATCCAGCCGTGTCTGTTATTCCCACTGTCATAGCTATCATCCAGCCGTGTCTCAGTTATTCCCACTGTCATAGCCATCATCCAGCCGTGTCTCAGTTATTCCCACTGTCATAGCTATCATCCAGCCGTGTCTCAGTTATTCCCACTGTCATAGCTATCATCCAGCCGTGTCTCAGTTATTCCCACTGTCATAGCTATCATCCAGCCGTGTCTCAGTTATTCCCACTGTCATAGCTATCATCCAGCCGTGTCTCAGTTATTCCCACTGTCATAGCTATCATCCAGCCGTGTCTCAGTTATTCCCACTGTCATAGCTATCATCCAGCCGTGTCTCAGTTATTCCCACTGTCATAGCTATCATCCAGCCGTGTCTCAGTTATTCCCACTGTCATAGCTATCATCCAGCCGTGTCTCAGTTATTCCCACTGTCATAGCTATCATCCAGCCGTGTCTCAGTTATTCCCACAGTCATAGCTATCATCCAGCCGTGTCTCAGTTATTCCCACTGTCATAGCTATCATCCAGCCGTGTCTGTTATTCCCACTGTCATAGCTATCATCCAGCCGTGTCTCAGTTATTCCCACTGTCATAGCTATCATCCAGCCGTGTCTCAGTTATTCCCACTGTCATAGCTATCATCCAGCCGTGTCTCAGTTATTCCCACTGTCATAGCTATCGTCCAGCCGTGTCTGTTATTCCCACTGTCATAGGTATCATCCAGCCGTGTCTCAGTTATCCCCACTGTCATAGCCATCATCCAGCCATGTCTCAGTTATTCCCACTGTCATAGCTATCATCCAGCCGTGTCTCAGTTATTCCCACTGTCATAGCTATCATCCAGCCGTGTCTCAGTTATTCCCACAGTCATAGCTATCATCCAGCCGTGTCTCAGTTATTCCCACTGTCATAGCTATCATCCAGCCGTGTCTGTTATTCCCACTGTCATAGCTATCATCCAGCCGTGTCTCAGTTATTCCCACTGTCATAGCTATCATCCAGCCGTGTCTCAGTTATTCCCACTGTCATAGCTATCATCCAGCCGTGTCTCAGTTATTCCCACTGTCATAGCTATCGTCCAGCCGTGTCTGTTATTCCCACTGTCATAGCTATCATCCAGCCGTGTCTCAGTTATTCCCACTGTCATAGCTATCATCCAGCCGTGTCTCAGTTATTCCCACTGTCATAGCTATCATCCAGCCGTGTCTGTTATTCCCACTGTCATAGCTATCATCCAGCCGTGTCTCAGTTATTCCCACTGTCATAGCTATCATCCAGCCGTGTCTCAGTTATTCCCACAGTCATAGCTATCATCCAGCCGTGTCTCAGTTATTCCCACTGTCATAGCTATCATCCAGCCGTGTCTGTTATTCCCACTGTCATAGCTATCATCCAGCCGTGTCTCAGTTATTCCCACTGTCATAGCTATCATCCAGCCGTGTCTCAGTTATTCCCACAGTCATAGCTATCATCCAGCCGTGTCTCAGTTATTCCCACTGTCATAGCTATCATCCAGCCGTGTCTGTTATTCCCACTGTCATAGCTATCATCCAGCCGTGTCTCAGTTATTCCCACTGTCATAGCTATCATCCAGCCGTGTCTCAGTTATTCCCACTGTCATAGCTATCATCCAGCCGTGTCTCAGTTATTCCCACTGTCATAGCTATCGTCCAGCCGTGTCTGTTATTCCCACTGTCATAGGTATCATCCAGCCGTGTCTCAGTTATCCCCACTGTCATAGCCATCATCCAGCCATGTCTCAGTTATTCCCACTGTCATAGCTATCATCCAGCCGTGTCTCAGTTATTCCCACTGTCATAGCTATCGTCCAGCCGTGTCTCAGTTATTCCCACTGTCATAGCTATCGTCCAGCCGTGTCTCAGTTATTCCCACTGTCATAGCTATCATCCAGCCGTGTCTCAGTTATCCCCACTGTCATAGCCATCATCCAGCCATGTCTCAGTTATTCCCACTGTCATAGCTATCATCCAGCCGTGTCTCAGTTATTCCCACTATGTCATAGTCCTCCTCACACATCACTAATTCCAGTTCCCCAGTTTTATTAGTCAGGCTTCTGGCATTAGTATACATACATTTAAGTGCACATTACCTCGCCCCCGGTCTCTATCTGCACTATCTTCCTATCATATAATGTAATTTCCCTCCCCCCAGTCCCTAGTTTAAACACTCCTCCAACCTTCTAGCCATCTTTCTCCCCAGCACAGCTGCCCCTTCCCCATTGAGGTGCAGCCCGTCCCTACGATAGAGCCTGTAGCCGAGAGAGAAGTCGGCCCAGTTCTCCAGGAACCCAAACCCCTCCTTCCTACACCAGTTTTCGAGTCACTCGTTAACCTCCCTAATCTCCAGCTGCCTTTCTTGTGTGGCTCGTGGTACAGGTAGTATTTCGGAAAATACTACCTTTTGAGGTCCTTGCCCTAAGCTTGTGACCTAAATCCCTAAAATCTTTTTTAAGGACTCTCCATCTACCTCTAACTTTGTCATTGGTTCCGATATGGACCATGACCGCTGGATCTTCTCCAGCCCCTCCCAGTAATCTGTCAACCCGATCCGCGATGTGTTGAACTCTAGCGCCAGGAAGACAACACAGAGTTCGACGATCCCGGTCTTTGTGACAGATCACCCTATATGTACCCCTAATAATTGAGTCTCCCACTACCAGCACCCGTCTGCCCTACTCTCCTAGTCCTCTGCTTACTGGAGCTGACATTCCCCTGACTGGCAGAGGAAGTGTCCGGCTGCAGCAGTGCTCTCCCTAAACTGACAACCCCCTCATCTGACAACCTTGAGTCAGATCAGGGCTAGCCTCCCTGGCACTCTTCCCTTTACCCTGCTTTCTAACTGTTACCCAGCTAGCTACCTCACTTTCCTGAGCCTCCTCGCTTCCACCCTCCCCCCACATCTACCCAATAGAGCTCTTGCTCAGTGAGCAGCAAACTATTTTCTAAATTTGTCAACGCTTCTCAGTGTTGAAATTCGCCCATTTAGATACACGATGTGCAATTCCAAACATGCAATTTGCTCACATTTTGAACAAAGATATGCAAACGGCTGTTCCAGGACTGCATACATTAGACAAGATGTACATCGGACTGCGCTGTCAATAATGGAACACATACTAATGGGGATTACGCAAGAAAGAGAAAGATACAATACAGTGCAGTGATAAGAATCTAATTTACTGTAGTCCCCTCCTAAAGTCCCTGAATCTCAGGTCACGCAATCTAAAGTCACACACTTAATACAAACACGCACTTGGTCTCAAACACGTGAACGCTCACAAACTCTCATCGTTTGTCTGCTTATATAAATGCAGCTCTCAAACCAGCCTGCTTTTTTTTCCTCTGGATTTAAAGGATTCTTACAATATAAGAAGTCAGCGATCTCATTTACCTGGACATTTCAGAATCCAGGACTCCACTATTTATCGGTGTAGTCTAAGAAACGACAGGCAATAAATTGGATCTCAATGTTGTGCTGCTACAATAAAAATAATGATAGTAAATGTGGCTGCGTTGCGACCTTCAATAACTGTCCTTTTTTAGGGACCCCTAAATCTTAAGCACTTTGCAGACAGCCCTCTAGAACCTGGAGACAAATTGAACTTCATGGTCCAGAGCTATATGGGATGGAAGGTCATGGAAGCTAAAAATCTCATTGAAAAAGATATGGACCAGCTATCTAAAGGCTGACCAGGTAAAGAGTAAATTGTACCATCTTGAAGAATGGGTCGACCAGTACCCAGATAGTAGTAAATCACAGAGGGTAATAAAGAAGAGGGTAACTCGGACCAGGGAACTGAGGTAGAGGCTTTAGTGGTTGGAGAGATGCCGCCAGAAAGATTAGACTTAAGGGCATTGGGTAAGGATGCAGAGAACTCCTTCATGTCTTGGTCCAACAGTAAAAATGAGAAAGAAGCTCTGCGGTATGGTTGATTTAGGGATGACCGTAAAGATGTGTGCGCCCAGGTGAAAAGGGTTTTCCGGGCCGTTTTGACTGATGCCCCATCATCTGGATTGTTCATCAGTATCTGACTGGTGAGGGTCTGACCCCCACTGATCAGCTGTCCGAGAAGACACCGGTGCTCCTGTGAGCGACACGATCTCCTCCTCGCTCACCAAGCACAGCGCCATACATAGTATAGTGGCTGTGCGTGGTATTGCAGCGCAGCCTCATTCACTTGAATGATGACCGATGAATCTGACGTCACTGGGCTTCTCAAGCTGATCATCGGGTGTCGAACTCCCACCAATCAGATACTGATAACCTATCCAGAGAAATACATGGAAAACATGAGCCCAGTTCAACGGGTCACATTCATCAAGCTTTTTATGTTACTTTTGAGGTTTAAAAAAGTTGCAGCAAGGCACGACATATTAGTTGCGTAATTTGTGGCTTTTTTATATTCTCACTTTTGAGCAGTGGGCTGGGCTTAGTGGGAGGGGCGTGGCCTTCCATGGCCTGTCCCATTTACTGTAATTTATGCCAGAAACTGGCCAGTCTTGGCACATCTGCTGCATTATTTTTTCCAGAAGATTTCACTTATTATATCACTTTTCCCAAATACCATCATTTATCCAAACCCCCTTATTGTAAAGTCATTAGTCGACCATTGCACCCTGAGGCAAGTCCGTTTTGGGTTAGGGTTAACCCTAACCCTAAACCCCTTAAGGATCTAATTTGGAGAAAAATTGGGCACCCTTGATCCAGTCCGTGAGTTCAGAAATGGTGTGACTGCAGTATTTGGATCTCCCGGTGCAGTATATTGTGCTGCATTGTGGTATCTGATTCTGCCGGGGCGGTATATTGTGCTGCATTGTGGTGTCTGGTTCTGCCGGGGCAGTATATTGTGCTGCACTGTGGTATCTGGTTCTGCCGGGGCAGTATATTGTGCTGCACTGTGGTATCTGGTTCTGCCGGGGCAGTATATTGTTCTGCACTGTGGTATCTGGTTCTGCCGGGGCGGTATATTGTGCTGCACTGTGGTATCTGGTTCTGCCGGGGCGGTATATTGTTCTGCACTGTGGTATCTGGTTCTGCTGGGGCGGTATATTGTGCTGCACTGTGGTATTTGGTTCTGCCGGGGCGGTATATTGTGCTGCACTGTGGTATTTGGTTCTGCCGGGGCGGTATATTGTGCTGCACTGTGGTATTTGGTTCTGCCGGGGCGGTATATTGTGCTGCACTGTGGTATCTGGTTCTGCCGGGGCGGTATATTGTGCTGCACTGTGGTATTTGGTTCTGCCGGGGCGGTATATTGTGCTGCACTGTGGTATCTGGTTCTGCCGGGGCGGTATATTGTGCTGCACTGTGGTGTCCTTTTTTCTTTTTTTTTCTTTGGCCATATAAAGTTCTCACTCCGCCCCTTCATCACATCACAGACCATCAGAGACCATTTACCCCTTTATTGCCACTGACCACCAGAGATGACCACTTCACAATTAACCCCTATACCATCATGGTCACAAGATGATACTACTATCCCCATCATCACGTCATAGACCACCAGAGATGTCATTAACCCTTTTACCATTTTGACTACCAGAGATATCATTAGCCTCCTCATCACCAGATATCATTAGCCCCCTCGTGACCAGAGACCACCAGAGCTATCATTAGCCCCCTCGTGACCAGAGACCACCAGAGCTATCATTAGCCCCCTCGTGACCAGAGACCACCAGAGCTATCATTAGCCCCCTCGTGACCAGAGACCACCAGAGCTATCATTAGCCCCCTCGTGACCAGAGACCACCAGAGCCATCATTAGCCCCCTCGTGACCAGAGACCACCAGAGCCATCATTAGCCCCCTCGTGACCAGAGACCACCAGAGCCATCATTAGCCCCCTCGTGACCAGAGACCACCAGAGCCATCATTAGCCCCCTCGTGACCAGAGACCACCAGAGCCATCATTAGCCCCCTCGTGACCAGAGACCACCAGAGCCATCATTAGCCCCCTCGTGACCAGAGACCACCAGAGCCATCATTAGCCCCCTCGTGACCAGAGACCACCAGAGCCATCATTAGCCCCCTCGTGACCAGAGACCACCAGAGCCATCATTAGCCCCCTCGTGACCAGAGATATCATTAGCCCCCTCATGACCAGAGATATCATTAGCCCCCTCGTGACCAGAGACCACCAGAGATATCATTAGCCCCCTCGTGACCAGAGACCACCAGATATCATTAGCCCCCTCGTGACCAGAGATATCATTAGCCCCCTCGTGACCAGAGATATCATTAGCCCCCCTCATGACCAGAGACCACCAGAGATATCATTAGCCCCCTCATGACCAGAGACCACCAGAGATATCATTAGCCCCCTCGTGACCAGAGATATCATTAGCCCCCCTCATGACCAGAGACCACCAGAGATATCATTAGCCCCCTCATGACCAGAGACCACCAGAGATATCATTAGCCCCCTCATGACCAGAGACCACTAGAGATATCATTAGCCCCCTCGTGACCAGAGATATCATTAGCCCCCTCATGACCAGAGACCACCAGTGATGGTTCCTCTACCCCAGCTCTGCCTTCAGGCTTCATTTTCGAGTAGTTGAAGCAAGTAACACTGCTGATGACCTTCCCCGAACATCATGTAGCCAATTCATAGATGGAATGCTGGGTTCTGTAGTACTTCTGCACCATCTGTGATGAGCCAGAACAAGTAAGTGGATTTTGGGTGGAAAAATAGGCAGTTGCTCCACCAGTTTGCTGAATGCACATCCAAATGTCCCACTGAAATGGTTGATACTTGGGCTACACCAGTTTTGTGAGGTCACATGCGACATTTTGTGTAATTTTTGGTGAGTTTTGGTGAAACCTTTGAGACGTCTGATGAGCTTTGCTACTTTCAGAAGTGGAGTGAAAAGTTGGTCGGGATTAGAACACTTTTAGGTCTTATTTAGGTGCGACTCCGCGCCCGGCAATCCCCTGTCGTCCTTTCACTGACGTAGCCTACATGCACACGAACGTATTTTATTTCCGTGTCCTTTCCGTTCTTTTTGCAGATAGGATGCGGACCCATTCATTTTAATGGGTCCGCAAAAAAATGCGGACAGCACACCGTGTGCTGTCGGTTCCGTAGTCCGTTTTGCGGACAAGGATAGGCATTGTTACAATGGATCCACAAAAAACGCATGGCATATGGATGTCATCAGTTTTTTTTTGCAGATCTGCAATTTGCGGACCACAAAACACATACGTTCGCGTGCATGAAGGCTTAGGCTAAATGCACAACATCAGAATTGCGTGCGGAAAATCCGCACCGTAGGTTATGTACATTGTATTCTATGAGAATTAGAAATTCTCACGCATTATGTGATGTCCGCATTTTTTGCAGCCCCATTGAAACGAATCGGTCCGTATCCAATCCACAAAAAATACGGATGAGATGCGGACCAAAAATACGGACGTGTGACAATTTGGTGAGCGAAGCGACTCCAGTCTAATATATGGCCTCCGACACTCTCCAATAGGTCGCTCCCTTATTCTTTACACTTCCCTTCCGTGGCCCTCGTTCACCGAGCTTCAGGGGTCACATTTGGTTCTCGTTAACCGCTGTGTTGCGCGTGCGCCACTTGTTCCATATTTTTAGGAAGTCGCGTCTTCTTGGCGCCACAAAACTGAATTGGAAACATTGCGACAAATGTAATAAATGGGAACGGGAGAGATGAGTAACCTTCAAAAAACAGCCGCAAAATGAGAGAATCGGGACGGGATGAAGAGACGCTGCTGCACGGGGACGATACGTGACGTCATGGTGGGCAGCGGGCAGTAGGGGGAGCCCTCCCTGCTTCAGGAAACCCTCCGCTCTCATCTCATTCACACCGGCTGCGATCTCTCGTCTGATCGCTCACACATCGCTCCGTCCCTCGGCTGCAGTGTCACACTTCATACTCTGCAGATCATCGCTCTGGACTCCGTATTCCACCGGACACTGCGCCCTAATCCCCAATTATTGCACCAAACCTTGTATCGCGACGGACACTGTGTTCAGACCCTTCTCTGCAGCTTATTTCTCCAAACCTTGTATCCCACCTGGCACTGCACCGGACCCCACACTGCAGATTATTGCAGCATCGGATACCGCACTGGACCCTGCTCTGCAGATCATCACCCCAGAATTTATAGCACAGCCTGCACCCGGACCCTGCTCTGCAGATCATCTCGGCGGACCTTGTGTCAGACCTGACACTGCGTCTGGACCCTCCGTGCATACAGCGGGACCTCAGATACCGAGACATGGGAGTGTGACCCCAAACAGGAGCCTACGATACACAGAATGGAGTCTGGGGGAGATTCGGAGAGCCGAAGACTAGTAGAGCCCGGCCAGGGAGGGGGCGCCCTGAAAATCAAGAGGTTAGTGACCATTCACCCCAAAATACTGGCGCCTCATAGATATCCCATACAATCCGTACCCCCAGAAATCCATGAAATACCAAACCACATACATCCCTACACCCCAAGCATCGTGTAATCAGAACGTCCCCCAAATAATATACACCCCATATACCGTACGCGCACCTCTGCACCCGAAACACCCCGTAAACACTAACACCCCCGAATAATATACACCCCATATACCGTACGTCCACCTCTGCACACAATGCTGCACCCGAAACACCCCGTAAACACTAACACCCCCGAATAATATACACCCCATATACCGTCCGTCCACCTCTGCACACAATGCTGCACTCCATACACCCCCCCCATATACCGTCCGTCCACCTCTGCACACACTGCTGCACCCTGTAGACCCCGTATGTTGTAGACCCCCCATCTGAGCCATGCACACCCTGTAGACCCCGTATGTTGTAGACCCCCATCTGAGCCATGCACACCCGCGCAGCACGTACAGGACATTAATCTTGCCACGCTCCACATATCGCAGAGATCTCAACGCCCCGCGCGACACATCCCAAATGCAGAATCCTTTACCCTATAATCTTTATACAGCGTCAGATAAAACCCGTACCGACAGCACCCAATATACATACCTACCTGCACCCCTCACCCTAACATCATGTGATATACGGATCACTACACGTCCCCTGTCCGTACTCACCTTGGGATATAGAAATCACACAATTTCTAGGTGTCGCACAATGTACCCCTCACCCCACTAATCCCATAAACACCTGTCCGGAAAAGGATCAGCGACCCATATAATAAGAGGAGATTATAGGGAGATCAGATACCTCGTATCATGAGGGGGTCATAGATCAGGGCGATCCTATGTAATATCGGATCATAGAGAGATCGGTGACCCTATGTAAAAAGAGGAGATAATAGATCAGTGACCCCATATAATGAGACGCAGTGGCAGAGTAATCACTCTTATGCCATATGAGATGATACAGAGATAAGAGGAGGTCATAAAGAGATCAACGTGATCCCATATAACAAGAGGAAATCATAGGGAGATCAGAGCGATCCCATAAAATAGATCACAGAGAGATCAGAAAGATCCCATTGAATAAAGGATTACAACAAACTCAGAGAGGTATCCCATGTAAGAGATCATACGTACATCAAAGTGATCCCAATTAATAATGAGAGCTCCCAGAGAGACTACAGTATATTAATATCATATAATAAGAGACTGCTGAGAGATCACGTATAATAGGAGGGGATGGTGGGGAGATTAGAGTGATCCCATATAATAAGAGGAGATCAGAGTAATCCTTTGTAGTAAAGGGGATTCATAGGGTGATCAGTGATCCCATATAAGAAGAGATCAGTGATCTCATATAAGAAGAGATCAGTGATCCCATATAAGAAGAGATCAGTGATCTCATATAAGAAGAGATCAGTGATCCCATATAAGAAGAGATCATCAAGAGATCAGAGTGACCAAACTTAATAGCATATTACAGAAAAATCTAGTTATCCACAAATAAAAGGAGATCCCAGAGAAATTAGAGTGACCCCATATAATAAGAGATCAGGGACCAAATATAATAAAAACAGGGTACAGAAAAAGCAATGACCCCATATGATAAGAGGAGTTCACAAAAAATTGAGCTCATGCAATAGATCACACAGCATTCTCAGAGATCCCATATCCATATAGTAAGAGAAGATTATAAAGTGATCCCACATATTAAGATGAGATCATGGAGAGTTCAGAGCAATACCAAATCATAAAAGGAGATTATAGATCAAAGTGATCACAGAGTGATCCGTGAAATCCCATAGAATAAGAGGAGATCGTAGAGAGATAGACCACATGAAATAATAGATCTCACAGACTTAGTTATCCCATATTATAAAAGGAGAACTTGGAGATATCAGTGTATAGTCCGAGTGGATCACAGAGAGATCTGTTACCAAATATATTAGGAAATTAGACTGATCTCATGTAATAGATCATAGAGAGAGATCAGTGACCAAAAACAATAAGAACAGATTACAAAAAAAATCAGAATGACTCCACATAAGAAGTGGTCAAAGATCCCATGAAACAGGAGGAGATCACAGAGAGATCAGAGTGATCCCACATAATAAGAAAAGAGAACACGGAGATCCATAAAATCCCATATAAAACTAGACAAACCTATAGAAATCAAAATGATCCAATATAACAACAGAAAATCACAGAGATCAGCGTGATCCCCTATAATAAGAAATCATAGATTAGTAACCATATATTAGTGAGGAGGTCAAAAAGATACCAAAATAGATCGGAGTTCAGATTGATTCCATATAATGACAAGAGATTACAGAAAAATCCCAAATCACAGCAAGATCTGAAGTGACCCCACATAAAAAGAGAGGGTTATAAAGAGATCAGAGAAATCTCATATAATAAGAATAGATCCCAGATAAATCAGTTTGACCCCATATAATAAATCAGGTCAGTGACCAATAAAAAAAGAACAGATTACAGAAAAATCTGTGACCCCCCAGATAAGAGATCACAGTGACCCCATATAATATAGAAGACCTCAGAAAGATCAGAGTGATCCCAAATAAGAGGGGATCATAGAATGATCAGTGATCCCAAATAATACAATGGAGATCAGAGTGATCACATATACGAGTAGATCATAGAGAGATGAGAATGATCACATAGAATTAGATGGAGATCACAGAGAGATCAGAGTTATCCAAAATAATAAAATGGAGATCGCAGAGGTCACATATAAGAGTAGATCACAGAGAGATCCCATGTAAGATGGAGATCAGAGTGATCACATATAAGAGTAGATCACAGAGAGATCCCATGTAAGATGGAGATCAGAGTGATCACATATAAGAGTAGATCACAGAGAGATCAGAATGATCACATAGAATTAGATGGAGATCACAGAGAGATCAGAGTTATATAAGAGTAGATCACAGAGAGATCCCATGTAAGATGGAGATCAAAGTGATCACATATAAGAGATAATGTTTGTTCCTATATAATAAGAGGAGATCATAGAACAAAGTGATCCCTTCTACAGTAATAAGTCATCATAGTGGGATTATGTCCTATTAGGAGACCTCACAGAGAGCGGAGTTCCTCCATATCCTCTGAGCGCAGAGCCCCTTCATGCTGGGGGCAGAGTCTGTGTCTTTGTGTGAAGTTAATTGTCCCCTGTGTGAGCAGCAGATAATAGGGTCGTTATTAGGGTGAGCTCAGTGCTCGGCAGCAGATTAATGAGCCGTGTCCCTCCTGATAAGACCCCCCTGCACAGCCCCTGGTCCTCTCCAGGCCCATTGTTCCCGAGGAGATTCCAGACATAATGGACATCTCGCAGAAAGGGGGGTGACGGGAATAGTCATGTCACTTATCAAAGGGGTCTCTGTGACCAGAGATACTGGTGGAAATATGCATGAAGGTGACACAAGAGGAGTGAGGGCCTGATCACAAGAGCTTACAATCTATGAGGAGATTAGAGGAGACACAAGAGGAGTGAGAACCCTGATCACAAGAGCTTACAATCTACGAGTAGATAGAGGGGACACAGGAGGAGTGAGGGCCCCGATCACAAGAGCTTACAATCTATGAGGAGATTAGAGGAGACACAAGAGGAGTGAGAACCCTGATCACAAGAGCTTACAATCTACGAGTAGATAGAGGGGACACAGGAGGAGTGAGGACCTGATCACAAGAGCTTACAATCTATGAGGAGATAGAGGAGACACAAGAGGAGTGAGGACCTGATCACAAGAGCTTACAATCTATGAGGAGATAGAGGAGACACAAGAGAAGTGAGGACCTGATCACAAGAGCTTACAATCTATGAGTAGATAGTGGGGTCACAAGAGGAGTGAGGGCCCCGATCACAAGAGCTTACAATCTATGAGGAGATAGAGGAGACACGAGGAGTGAGGACCTGATCACAAGAGCTTACAATCTATGAGGAGATAGAGGAGACACAAGAGGAGTGAGGGCCCTGATCACAAGAGCTTACAATCTACGAGTGGATAGAAGGGACACAAGAGGAGTGAGGACCCCGATCACAAGAGCTTACAATCTATGAGGAGATAGAGGAGACACAAGAGGAGTGAGGACCCCGATCACAAGAGCTTACAATCTATGAGGAGATAGAGGAGACACAAGGGGAGTGAGGACCTGATCACAAGAGCTTACAATCTATAAGGAGATAGAGGAGACACAAGAGGAGTGAGGACCCCGATCACAAGAGCTTACAATCTATGAGGAGATAGAGGAGACACAAGGGGAGTGAGGACCTGATCACAAGAGCTTACAATCTATAAGGAGATAGAGGAGACACAAGAGGAGTGAGGACCCCGATCACAAGAGCTTACAATCTATGAGGAGATAGAGGAGACACAAGGGGAGTGAGGACCTGATCACAAGAGCTTACAATCTATAAGGAGATAGAGGAGACACAAGAGGAGTGAGGACCCCGATCACAAGAGCTTACAATCTATGAGGAGATAGAGGAGACACAAAGGGAGTGAGGACCTGATCACAAGAGCTTACAATCTATGAGGAGATAGAGGAGACACAAGAGGAGTGAGAACCCTGATCACAAGAGCTTACAGTCTATGAGGAGATAGAGGGGGCAGAAGAGGAGTGAGGACCCTGATCACAAGAGCTTACAATCTATGAGGAGATAGAGGAGACACAAGAGGAGTGAGGACCCCGATCACAAGAGCTTACAATCTATGAGGAGATAGAGGAGACACAAGAGGAGTGAGGACCTGATCACAAGAGCTTACAATCTATAAGGAGATAGAGGAGACACAAGAGGAGTGAGGACCCTGATCACAAGAGCTTACAATCTATGAGGAGATAGAGGAGACACAAAGGGAGTGAGGACCTGATCACAAGAGCTTACAATCTATGAGGAGATAGAGGAGACACAAGAGGAGTGAGAACCCCGATCACAAGAGCTTACAATCTATGAGGAGAGAGGCGACACCGGGGTAGTGAGGACCTGATCACAAGAGCTTACAATCTATGAGGAGATAGAGGAGACACAAGGGTAGTGAGGGCCCCAATCACAAGAGCTTACAATCTTAGAGGAGACACAAGAGGAGTGAGGACCTGATCACAAGAGCTTACAATCTATGAGGAGAGAGGCGACACAAGGGTAGTGAGGACCTGATCACAAGAGCTTACAATCTATGAGGAGATAGAGGAGACACAAGAGGAGTGAGAACCCCGATCACAAGAGCTTACAATCTATGAGGAGATAGAGGAGACACAAGAGGAGTGAGAACCCCGATCACAAGAGCTTACAATCTATGAGGAGATAGAGGAGACACAAGAGGAGTGAGAACCCCGATCACAAGAGCTTACAATCTATGAGGAGAGAGGCGACACCGGGGTAGTGAGGACCTGATCACAAGAGCTTACAATCTATGAGGAGATAGAGGAGACACAAGGGTAGTGAGGGCCCCAATCACAAGAGCTTACAATCTTAGAGGAGACACAAGAGGAGTGAGGGCCCCAATCACAAGAGCTTACAATCTAAAAGGAGACACAAGAACAGCGAGGGCCCCGATCACAAGAGCTTACAATCTAATAGGAGATAGAGGAGACAAAAGAGGAGTGAGGACCCTGATCACAAGAGCTTACAATCTATGAGGAGATTGTTAGCAGAGCACGGGTAGAGTGGTAGATAGAGATGATGGAGGAGATGTAGGTCAGTGCGGCATCGTGTGGGGACTTTATGGGTGAGAGTGGTAGGTATAAATGGAATTCTATAGTGGATGGGTGACCAGTGCAGGTTCCAGCATCTGCTAAGCCTTCATCAATGCTAGGACTACAGTGCCTGTCACACAGCAGAATCCTGACACTGGAAGATGACCACTGTGAGTCACGTACTGGAAAGAAAAGGTTGCGGCTGCAGATTATGTGGAGGAGAGGTATCAGGAAAGGTACTGACGGGACAGGTTTACAGTCCTGTACAAGCATTTGTGATTTCAAAGCATATCAAAATCTGTAATGGGGGCAGTAGTCTACTGTGTCTAAGCAGAAGAATCTAGGTCTAGAAGGAGGAGGACAGAATAATGTAGAAGGCAGAGGACAGGTCTAGAAGGAGCAGGACAAAGTAATGTACAGAGTAGAAGGCAGAGGACAGGTCTAGAAGGAGCAGCAAAGAGTAATGTAGATGGCAGAGGACAGGTCTAGAAGGAGCAGCACAGAGTAATGTAGAAGGCAGAGTACAGGTCTAGAAGGAGCAGGACAAAGTAATGTAGAAGGCAGAGTACAGGTCTAGAAGGAGCAGCACAGAGTTATGTAGAAGGCAGAGTACAGGTCTAGAAGGAGCAGGACAAAGTAATGTAGAAGGCAGAGGACAGGTCTAGAAGGAGCAGGACAAAGTAATGTAGAAGGCAGAGGACAGGTCTAGAAGGAGCAGCACAGAGTTATGTAGAAGGCAGAGGACAGGTCTAGAAGGAGCAGGACAAAGTGATGTAGAAGGCAGAGGACAGGTCTAGAAGGAGCAGCACAGAGTTATGTAGAAAGCAGAGTACAGGTCTAGAAGGAGCAGGACAAAGTAATGTAGAAGGCAGAGGACAGGTCTAGAAGGAGGAGCACAGAGTAATGTAGAAGGCAGAGGACAGCTCTAGAAGCAGCAACACAGAGTAATGTAGAAGGCAGAGGACAGGTCTAGAAGGAGCAGCACAGAGTTATGTAGAAAGCAGAGTACAGGTCTAGAAGGAGCAGGACAAAGTAATGTAGAAGGCAGAGGACAGGTCTAGAAGGAGCAGCACAGAGTTATGTAGAAGGCAGAGTACAGGTCTAAAAGGAGCAGCACAGAGTTATGTAGAAGGCAGAGTACAGGTCTAGAAGGAGCAGGACAAAGCAATGTAGAAGGCAGAGGGCAGGTCTAGAAGGAGCAGGACAAAGTAATGTAGAAGGCAGAGGACAGGTCTAGAAGGAGCAGGACAAAGTGATGTAGAAGGCAGAGGACAGGTCTAGAAGGAGCAGCACAGAGTTATGTAGAAAGCAGAGTACAGGTCTAGAAGGAGCAGGACAAAGTAATGTAGAAGGCAGAGGACAGGTCTAGAAGGAGGAGCACAGAGTAATGTAGAAGGCAGAGGACAGCTCTAGAAGCAGCAACACAGAGTAATGTAGAAGGCAGAGGACAGGTCTAGGTGGAGGACAGAGTAATGTAGAAGGCATAGAACAGGTCTAGAAGGAGCAGCACTGAGTAATGTAGAAGGCAGAGGACAGGTCTAGAAGGAGCAGCACAGAGTAATGTAGAAGGCAGAGGACAGGTCTAGAAGGAGCAGCACAGAGTAATGTAGAAGGCAGAAGACAGGTCTAGAAGGAGCAGCACATAGTAATGTAGAAGGCAAAGGACAGGTCTAGAAGGAGCAGCACATAGTAATGTAGAAGGCAAAGGACAGGTCTAGAAGGAGCAGCACGGAGTAATGTAGAAGGCAGAGGACAGGTCTAGAAGGAGCCGCACAGGGTAATATAGAAGGCAGAGGACAGGTCTAGAAGGAGCAGCACAGAGTAATGTAGAAGGCAAGGGATGGGTCCAGAAGGAGCAGCACAGAGTAATGTAGAAGGTAGAGGACAGTTCTAGAAGAAGCATCATATGGTAATGTAGAAGGCAAATTACATGTCTAGAAGGGGGAGCACAAAGTAATGTAGAAGGCAGAGGACAGGTCTAGAAGGAGCAGCACAGAGTAATGTAGAAGGCACAGGTCTAGAAGGAGCAGCACAGAGTAATGTAGAAGGCAGGGGATGGGTCTAGAAGAAGCATCACATGGTAATGTAGAAGGCAAAGGACATGTCTAGAAGGGGGAGCACAAAGTAATGTAGAAGGCAGAGGAAAGGTCTAGGTGGAAGACAGAGTAATGTAGAAGGCAGGTCTAGAAGGAGGAGCACGGAGTAACGAAGATAGCAAAGGACAGGTCTAGAAGGAGTAGCACAAAATAATGAGGAAGGAGGAGGACAGGTCTAGAAGGAGGAGCACATGGTAATGTAAGTAGGCAGACAACAGGTCTATATAGAGGATCACAGAGTAACGAAGAAGGCAGAGGACAGATCTAAAAGGAGAAGCACATCGTAATGTAAGTAATGTAGAAGGCAGAGGAAAGGTCTATAAGGAAGAGCACAGAATAATGTAGAAGACAGAGGACAAGTCTAGAAGGAGCAGCACAGAGTAATGTAGAAGGCAGATCTAGAAAGAGGAGCACAGAGTAATGTAGGAGGCAGGTCTAGAAGGAGGAGCACAAAGTAATGTAGAAGGCAAAGGACAAGTCTAGAAGGAGCACAGAGTAATCTAGAATGCAGAGTAATGTAGAAGGAAGACAGCGGGTCTAGAAGGAGAAGCACAGCATAATGTAGAAGGCAGATGACAGATCTAGAAGGAGGACAGAGTAACGTAGAAGGAGGAGAGAGTAATGTAGAAGGCAAAGGACAAGTCTAGAAGGAGCACAGAGTAATCTAGAATGCAGAGTAATGTAGAAGGAAGACAGCGGGTCTAGAAGGAGAAGCACAGCATAATGTAGAAGGCAGATGACAGATCTAGAAGGAGGACAGAGTAACGTAGAAGGAGGAGAGAGTAATGTAGAAGGCAAAGGACAAGTCTAGAAGGAGCACAGAGTAATGTAGAAGGCAGAGGACAGGTCTAGAATGAAGAGCACAGAGTAATGTAGAAGGCAAAGGACAGGTCTAGAAGGAGGAGCACAGAGTAATGTAGAAAGCAGAGGACAGTTATAGAAGGAGGAGAGAATAATGTAGAAGGCAAAAGACAAGTCTAGAAGGAGCACAAAGTAATGTAGAAGGCGGTGGGCAGGTCTAGAAAGAGGAGCACAAAGTAATGTACAAAAATACCCCTTTACAATGTGCACCAGTGCAAAAGAAAATACTCTCTTATTATTTGTGTGGTATAAAAAACACCCCCTTATAAAGTGTTCCAGTACTTAAAATGTCCCCTTAAAATGTGTGCCAGTACAAAAAATCGTACAGATCCGAAGAATGAAGAGAGCAGGTCAGTTTTATCTCATAGGGTACACTGTAAAAACAAAACCTATAAAACTATATAAATGTGGTATCGCTGTAATCGTACTGACCTGGAGACTGAAGAGAACAGGTCAGTTTTATCTTATGTGGAACAACCTAAAAATTAAATCCATAAAACTGTTGCAGAATTGCTTTTATATTTTCAATTCCACCCCATTTTAATTTTTTCCCAGCTTCCCAGATGCCATATGGGAGGTGGAGGGCCTGTTATCGTTTTCCATCGTGACCCAGGATCATCAAACTTTTGTGGGGATCACTGGCATCTGTTGGCCTGTAATAATACAAGTGGAGCAATAGTAGGAGAGTCCAAGAGAGCAATCCAAAATAGTGACCCAGAGGGGAAGGTCCAGGTCTAGATCTTTAGATGAGGTCAAAGCCAAATTTACAGAGGAGCAGACAAAGTAAAATGTGGCCAGGTCACAGCAGGTCACCACCAGTCTTAAAGTTTGGAGGAGAGGTCTATGTGGTAGAAAGTCGACTCAAATCCACCCCCTAGATGCCTCCAATACATATACACACACGTCAGCCATAACATTAAGACCCCCTGTCTAATATTGCACATGTCCCCCTCCTGCTGCCAAATAGCTCTGACCCTTTAAGTTCTGTAAGTTACAAGGTGGGGCCTCCATGGTCCAGTTCTAATGTTCAGCTGCCCATTGTAGGAACTTTTTGGTGGACAGGGGTCAACACGGACAATCTCACCGGTCTACAGCACCATACACGACAAGCTGTGGTGCCCTGTGTGTGTCATCTCCAGTGGGAACCTTTTCAGCAACTTGCTCTACAGTTGCTCTTCTGTGGGTATGGACCAGATGGGCTTGCGCACACCACACATCCATTAAAGAACCTTGGGCACCCATGACCCTGTTTCAGGTTACTAACCACTACATACCAGGAAAACCCCAAGAATGGCTGATCTGGAGATGTTCTCACCTGGTCTTCAATACATTACAATCGCCCCCTGCCAGAATCTCTCAGACCCATACTCTGGTCCATTTTTTTGGGTTCCAACACATCAACTTCAAAAACAAACTTCACTTGCTCCCTAGCATATCCTTCTCCTCGACCGGTGTCATTGTCACAGATAATCAATGTTATTCACATCACTAGACAGTGGCTGATCATTATACACAGTATATACACAACCAACAGGCATGGAGGGGAAGACAGGTTCCTTCACACCACCCAATAAGGGTAGGGCCACATTGTCAGGTTTCCTGATACAGTTTTGGAAGCCAAAATGACGATGATAAAAAGAAGACAAAGTATAAAGGACAGATACAACTTACATTTTTTAAATTGACTCCTAGTTTCGGTTTCCAAAATCTGACCATGCGGCCCTACCCTTACATCGTCACACTTTCTTATGGCTCACATGAGGTCTGAGCATTCGGTTGATCCCACATTTAGTAACTTCTCTGCTGCAGTCTTTTTACAGGCACTAAGGAACTCTTCCCGGGTTTCCCTTTCCAGAATGGGGCTTCAGCTGTGTCCATTGAGCTGGAGAGACCGGTGTCCCAGCACTGCCATGGTCCCTGTTCATCCTCCGATCATCAGAAGCTACATGCTCGGAAGAAGTTGTATTTTGCCTGTGTGGTGTGTTTTATCTTCATGATCGGAGAGGTTGCAGGTAACTTGAGGACCTAGACCTGGCTCTGGTGAGGTGCTGTGTACAATCCCATGATGCTGTTCTGTCTGATTCTAGGGGGGTACATTGCCCATAGCCTGGCTATTATGACGGATGCAGCCCACCTCCTCACTGACCTGGGCAGTATGTGTGTCAGCATCTTCTCCTTGTGGATATCTTGCCGACCACCAACTAAGGACATGACGTTCGGATGGCACCGCTCAGGTGGGTGCAGCACCGTCCTCTGGACAACGTGATATTCTAACATTGATCTAAGAGTTGACCATTGACTTGTCCATTATTAACACCATCATAACATCTTTAGTAAAGAAGGAAAAATTGAAACCTGTCATCATGACCCTCATTGTATCTACACTTTATAAAAGTGAGGTACAGAGTGTCTGAAACCCTTAATAAATGGGATGCACGCCATGTACATAAGGAGCAGCGTGTCTAAAACCTTTAATAAATGAGGCGCACGCCATGTACAAGAGAATTTGGCTCAGAATTGGCCTGAAATATCCTCCTCCAGCACTTCAAATATTGAATCATGTAGGTCCTGTCCCTGGAGAATAGAAGGCTCATGGACAACATGAAAACACAGAGAAGGAAATATGTAGGTAAAGCTTCAGATATTCACACAACCTGTTATATCAGGCTGTACATGGCGGCCATATTGATCCATCCAACTTGAGAATGCTTGCGGACTTCCATCTCCTACTATAGAAAACAACGCAATGTTGACTGCGCCTCTGATCTCTCATGTAGCTGATGAATGGCTTTATAAGCTTCTTGTAAACCTGAGGTGAAATCTTAAAAAGTGCAGCCCCAGAGTCAGTAAGAAATGTGTGGATTTGGTTCCTGTGGAAACTCTAGTTGTTCTATTTCCTCCATCGGTGTCATAGTTTCTTACCAAGAACATTTTTGGATTCTCGTGGTGATTTCCAAAACAGTATGCCAAATGACCACTGTGCATAGTCCATGAAATGTCACACCCAATATCAGCTCAATTAACCTCTGCTAACTATATATGAAAGCCAGGAGATTCCTCCACCATGGGGCAACATACAAAGAAGTAGTCAAATCTCAGTAGAAGAATGCTGAACATCACAAAGATATTTTAGGCTCCGATGCATAAAATGTCCTTAATTCAGTCATCATTGTCACTGTGGTGATCGGCAGAGAGATACCCCATTACAGGGAATCCATTCCGTAGCTATAGCAGGGTCATTGGTTTGTTTTCTTGGTGTGTGATCATCTGATGCCTTTATGTCTTTTAGAAATCCTGGGGGCACTGGCTTCCATCTTCTCAATCTGGATTGTCACTGGGATTCTACTGTACCTGGCCACTGCACGGATCATCAATAACGACTATGACATTGATGGACACGTCATGCTCATTACATCTGGCTGTGCTGTCATTGTCAACATCATGTAAGTATCATACCAGGTGAGACATCAACAGACGTGTCCATCTTAGTGACCCCAGGTGGATAGCTACACTAGATATTTATTTCTCGGATTTGTGTTTACAAAAGTCTTGGTGACTTGATTCCATACCAATTTAACATTATGACTTATATTTCCCAGTATGGCCTACATTCTTCACCAGTCCACCAGCTTCCATGGGCACAGCCATGGCTCAGGATATGAGAAGATCGGGGGTAGTCAGAGCAGCGGGCTGTCTATACACCTAGGTCACCACCACGGAAACACAAGTGTCCGAGCAGCATTCATTCATGTCATTGGAGACCTTCTACAGAGCATTGGCGTGATGGTGGCAGCCATCATTATTTACTTTAAAGTGAGTAGAAAGAGTGGGGACTGGGCTGTGGTGCAATTAAAAATAGATCGAAACTACAGAATGGATAAACTGCAGTAGAGATGGAACCAAGAAGGGGAAAAGGAGCATAGAGACAAAGCAGAGAAGGGGACAAGTAGCTAGGACATGGAAAGGTGGGCAAGGAGATAGAGCAGAAAAGGGGACAAAGAGTAAAATAATGGAGCAGTGAGAGGAAAAAAAGGAGTGAGGGGATGAAGCAGAGAGGGGAAGAGGAGTGAGAGGATAGAACAGCGAGGAGAACAAGGGGTAAGGAGATGTAGGGGAGGATGGAGAAGAGATGGAAACAAGCGGTGTGGAGACGGTTCAGAGAAGGTGACAAGAAGTGATGAGATGGAGTGGAAATCTGGTCATGGGGTGTGGAGATGAAGTAGAGGGGGCAAAGAGTAAGGAGATGGAGGAGAGACAGGGACAAGCAGTAAGGAGACAGAGAGGGGACAAGAAGTACTGAGATGGGACAGAGAGGGGACACTGTGGGAGTGAGGTAATCAGGTGACAAGAAGTGAGCAGATAAAGCAAAGAGGGGGACAAGGAATAAATAGGTTGAGCAGAGAGGGAAACAAGGAGTACGGAGATGGGGCAGAGAGAAGGATTATCAGGAGGAAAATGAACAGAGAAGGGGAACAAAAGGTTGAAGAGAAATAGAGAGAGAGAGCGAGAGAGAGAGAGAGCAGGGAGGGTGATGGGGCTAAGGAAATGGAAGGCTGACAAGTTTGAGGAGATGGAGCAGAGAGGGAGACAAGTAGTAAGAAGATAGAGCATAAATGGGGACAAAAGAGTCAGGAGATGGAACTGAGACTATGAAAATTAGTGAGGGAATTAAGCAAAGAAGAGAACAAAAAAGACATACAGCAGAGAAAGGGACACGGGGTGAGGACATAGAACCATGGGTGACAACGAGTGAGGAGATGGAGAAGATGGGGCAGAGTAAGGAAATTCAGAAAGCAGGACAAGGGGTAAGGATATGGAGCAAAGGGGATGTATCATAGAAGGGGGCAAGGGGTGTGGAGATGCAATGCAGAGAAGGTGACTAGGAGTGAAGAGATGGAGAAGAGGAGGACAAAGAGTAAGGAGATGGAGTGGAGAGTGAAAAAAGAGAGTGAGGAGATGGAGCAGAAAGAGGGACAAAGAATGAGGAGATGGAGCAGACATGGGGACATGTACTGAGGAAATTGAGCAGAAATGGGGACAAGCAGTTAGGACATGAAGTAGAGCGGAGGACAATGACTGAGGGGACAGAACAGAGAGGAGGACAAGCAGTAAGTAGATGGAGTAGAGAGAGGGACAAGGATTGAGATTGAGTACAGAGAAGGATAATCAGAAGGTGGACAGAGTGGGAATAACCAGGGGATGATGGAGAAAAGAGGGGGACAAGTAGTGAGGAGATGGAGCAGAAAGGGGGACAACAAATAAATGGAATGAGCAGTGAGGGGGAGAAATAGTGAGGAGATGGAGCAGAGAGTAGGAAAAGGGTGAGATGATAGAGCAGAGGGGTGGACAAGGGGTGAGGAGATGGAGCAAAGAGGGTGACATGGAGTGAGGAGACAGGACAAGGAGTGAGGGGATGGAACAGATTGAGACAAGGGGTGAGTGGACCGATGGGATGTAGCAGAAAGACGGTCAAGTAGTAAGGAGATGGAGCAGAGGGGGAACAAGGAATAAGTAAATGGATCAGAGACAGGTGAGGGGCATGAGGAGTTGTAAGGGGGATAATCAGGTGGAGATCAAGCAGGGTTTAATCATTCTGTTACTGCTCTAGGAACGGTCTTGTCCTGGGGCTTATGGTGGAGCTGTATTTATTTTCTTATTGCAGCCACAGTACAAGATTGCTGATCCTGTCTGCACCTTCCTCTTCTCCATCTTTGTACTGGGAACAACGGCCACTATTTTGCGAGATGTGTTTTGGGTTTTGATGGAAGGTAAGTCTGAGAATGTCATCTGTAGTCCAGAGCAGGATAAGGAGAAATGTAGCTGGTTCTGTTTGGTCTAACATGTAGGCTCCTAATGATGACCCTGACACACTCCAAAGCACCATTACCAGTGGGATCTTCCAGTCAGAAATCTGCAACAGGTGCAGCTGGGAATAGGTCTTTCCAGGTTAATTTTGTCTTTATCTTCTTTTCTAGCCAGGCCCCGAAGTATCGCATATGGCACAGTGAAGGAAGTCCTTATGTCAGTTCAGGGGGTCCGATCTGTACACAGTCTACAGCTTTGGGCTCTCACCCTCAGTCAGAATGTGGTGTCTGTACATCTGGCAGTCGGTAAGATAAATCTCCATCTTGTGAGAGCTTACTGTGATCCAAAGTTATATTCGAAATTGCAATAATACCATGCACCATGACTAAATGTTGCTCCTTTTACCACATTCATTTCTGATGGATGGTGTCCTGCATGGTATCATTTTTACTGGTCCTAATGATAAGATATTGTGGACACCTCGGTGCAGAACCGGACTACAAAATTAATGTGGGGAGCACATTATCATGGGAAATTTGATGAGAACAACTACACAATTCTCCTCCCTGATGAGCCTTTTATGTCTCGATTCCTTACTTTAATCACAGATGAGACTTGTGAGCCCGACATTGTTCTTCAAGAGGCCACAGATCTTCTTCACACCAAATTTGAGTTCTTTGTTAGCACAATCCAAGTGGAGAGATACGTGGAAGACATGGCTGTGTGCCCACAGTGCCAAGACCCAACTGGATGACCAAAATGGCTTCTCTAAACGTCTTCATCCATCAGTCAAGGATGGAACCAGATCCTGGATCATGCTGAACATTGATCACAGACACATGGGTTTCCAACCATTTGTCATTGATTCATGCTTTCTCCAGAAACCTTATCAGATAGGCACTCTTCCTTTAACCAAGAATCATACAGAGGGAAAGTTTTCCTATAGTAAATATAAAAACCAATACAAACAGAGAGCCCAGATCTCCAGCCACACTCTCAGAGCAAATCTCAGGGTCTTAGAGATCAGATCTGTCAAAGACAATATAGAAGTTACCAAACAATGAAGCTCCCAAGTATAGAGAACAGTAAGTCTGAATGAGCAGGCTTTAGAGACCTCATACATGAGCAGGGTATAGTGATGTGTTAAAGGGAACTCTTGAGTTTACCAGGAAGAATCCCTACAAACAGCATCACTATGTGAGAGTAGTACGGCCCTGGTTATCTCAGCCATGCTTCCATACATATCGCAATTTTCCATGTCATACCATCCTCTTCATGGAGGAGAGCAGAATGGGCTTGGGCTGATTCTCTCGAAACTTTAGACATCATGAGGCATAATTTTCAATACTTTCCAATCTGATACAGTACCAACCTATTCTGCAGTACCATTAGCAGCACACTTCATAGGAAAACATCTGCCTGGGTTTCTAGACACTGTAGGAAACCCAAAATCCACAACAAAGTTTTTCCTGTTTGATAGAACCCCATGGGCAAGATGATAAGCCCTGAGCTGCTGTGCTACCTACCTACCTACTTCCATATTGATCTGGATTGATGCCACCTACTATGTGTCTCTTTCTCTATGTTTAGCAAGTATGGCCCAGTCTAGGAACCCTCAACACCCGGGTACTGATCAGAGTAAACTGCTCCGGAGTGTGAGATCTGTACAGTCACCGCTCCACATTAGAAAACAAGTCATCTTCCGTAAGTGCCGTTACTCTCCTTACCAGGATAGTTCCATCTACCACCATTGCACATCCCCATCCTGTGGCTGTTGACCAAGACCAGCTTGTCTGCCTCTGGTTCCACTTCACCTATGCAGCTTTCTGCCAACATTCCAAAATGAAGCGTGATGTCCCGTGACCGCCGTAATGTGAGCTCCCACCTTGGTCAGATATTGTGCAATCTATTGTGTCCTGTGATGTGAGAGTTTTAATGTGATGTGTGTCGTATGTACTTTTGTGGGCCAGACTGCCAGCTGTGGTGTGACATCTGCAGGCCAAGTGTCTCCCAGTAATACCTGAACCCCAGAATCATACAGGAGCCAGAAACATTAGACGTATAACATAAGTGCAGTATGAATGAAGCCAAAGAAGAGTAGAGAAGGAGACAGTGAGGAAGGAGGCCATACTAATTATCAGTTCTCTTGGCTTATTAAATGACCCTCCTTGGCTTATAGTTATGAGAGATTAGATTGTGTAGGCCTCTATGCCTCAGTAGATCTCCTGCAAACCTCTTCAGAGAGACTCTCTTCTCTGCTGGTCACCTATTTGTAGGACAGAGAATGACTGTACAGGCCTCCGCTTACTAGGTGGAGGAACTTCCAAAATATTTCCAGCTTAGCTTAGTCCAAAGTGCCGATTCAACATCAAGCGTGAAGAGATTGTTGTAAGGAACCACTGGCTCTACAGAACACAAGAACAACATTTTGACTTCCTGTTCCTGTTTTTTATTTCCTTTTTGCATTTGGAGTGTATTAACCCTTCTGGTAAAGTAGGGCCACTGATGACCCAGGAGGGGATAACTGAATCTTTGTCTGCCCAGAGGTCATCTCCACACCGGCAACGTCTCCATGTTGTGATGAAAGATTGTGTCTACAGAACTCTTACGCGTGACTGAAATCCACACCCGGCAGGCTGAAACCCCAAGGGTGCACCATGACCTCATGGGTCTGTAGCCAAAAGCACCGACAAGTCCTGAGCTACACGGGAAAGTCTCAGCATGGAGGCTCTTCTTTAGGAACATACATTCGGCAGGAACCTTTTGATCCAGTTCTGATGCTGATAGAGGAGATACTACGGTATATTACTCTCAGGTCCCAGTTTTGTGGGTTCTTAAGTGGGAGTTTTTGCCTATTTGGATTACTTTTGTCTAATCATTTGACCCATCTTTAGACCACAAGCTACTTCTATCATGATGAGAATGTATCTGGAGAGCTGGCGATAATATGACCCCTGTAATTGATGGTTATTAACATGGGGCAGATTTGTGGTAGAAACTTCTGGTGCTGAATCTTCCGTGTAGCTCAGACTTAAGCCAACCAGAGGCATAAGTGGTCTCCTGAAGACCTTCGGTCACGGTAAATTCTGAAGGGATTACGTTAAATGCAGAGTGACAAAGCAATAGTAATTGTCCCCACACGAGTCTCATATCAGAACCATTCCTGATACGAAGGCTCGCCGGCTACCGGCCGATGATATCGATGTGTCTATAGCTGGGCAGACCCTGTAAGGCTCAGCTCTATGTGGTGGCTGCATGAAGCATCTGGATTTCACTCACACGTTCTCCTGTGTCGTGTCTTGTGTGTCTCTGGTCTACCACACAGTGTGGGTATTCTGTCCTTTCATGTTACTGTAGGGGAGTTGGAAGGGGTTTGTAGGAGTTTAGATAGGAAGTTCTGCAATGTGTCCAGAAACAGCCCCCCCGATCTAAGCTTGTATCTGGTATCATAAATGTGACTGAGGTGCAATACCAAATACAGGCCATGGAGAGCAGAGCCTTCCTCCTCATCTCAGACAACCTCCATAAGTATATGAACCCCCTCCTCAGAGCAGGCTGCTGGCAGGGGCCTAAAGAAACTCATTTCCAGTAGCCATGGGGGGTGAAGAGTTTTCTGCTCATCTGACGGTGACCTGTGATGATGATGATGGGATGTTAGGTCCATGCCGCTGAAGGGATGCGGGAGGATACCAGGTATGTTGTGGCTATATAGTCATGTGATACAATGTGAGGTTATTATAGGATACTGGATTATTATAAGAACGCATGCTGTGATTACAGATAGCTGCCACGGATCACCGGTGTAGCTGAGGAGGGTCTCAGGACCATGCTATAATAAAACCGCCCCAAGGAGTCAATCCTAGGAAACCCCTGCCAGGAGCCTCGTGATGGGGCAGGGCGTTCATACTCCCCCAGCTGGTTGTATAAGTGGTGTTTGTGACACTGTGCTCTGGTTGTCACGTTCGTTGTGACTGTATATTTGTATCTCTCGTTGTGCTCTACACAAAGATTTTTATATAAAATAAAGAAAATAAAAATTCTCTGCCCTGTAGTGCTATAACTGGACCTGTCACCATGTATCTACACACAGCAGAGATACGTTCCATAGTGATGTATCTGAAGCTGCCACCATGTATCTACACATAGCAGAGATACGTCCCATAGTGATGTATCTGGAGCTGCCACCATGTATCTACACACAGCAGAGATACGTCCCATAGTGATGTATCTGGAGCTGCCACCATGTATCTACACACAGCAGAGATACGTCCCATAGTGATGTATCTGAAGCTGCCACCATGTATCTACACACAGCAGAGATACGTCCCATAGTGATGTATCTGGAGCTGCCACCATGTATATACACACAGCAGAGATACGTCCCATAGTGATGTAACTGGACCTGTCACCATGTATCTACACACAGCAGAGATACGTTCCATAGTGATGTATCTGAAGCTGCCACCATGTATCTACACACAGCAGAGATACGTCCCATAGTGATGTATCTGGAGCTGCCACCATGTATATACACACAGCAGAGATACGTCCCATAGTGATGTATCTGGACCTGCCACCATGTATCTACACACAGCAGAGATACGTCCCATAGTGATGTATCTGAAGCTGCCACCATGTATCTACACACAGCAGAGATACGTCCCATAGTGATGTATCTGGAGCTGCCACCATGTATCTACACACAGCAGAGATACGTTCCATAGTGATATAACCACGTATCCAAATGACATTGTAAGAGCTTGAAGAGTTTGTGTAGAGCCTTGTAGTGTTGCACCAAAGGAGGCTGAACATTTCTGATTTCAACCCCCTTACACTGGGTCACAGGCCAGATATCAGCCTCTCATACTCAGGGTCTTGGGTCAGCCATCCTCCCTCCGACACTCCTTATCATGGTCAAGACATCACCCTCCACCTCTCATACACCGGGTGACAGGATGGACCTCTGCCTCTCAGAATCTATGGTCATAGAGCCGACCGCAGCGTCTCGCACACACCTGGTCATGGGCCAGACCTCCACTGCTCACGGGCCGGGCCCCCACTCCTCTCTCACCTCCAGTCCTCATACTGTGGGTCATAAATCAGACTTCTTGCTCTCACCCAACACAACCATCACATTGAACTAAACACTCATATAAAAAATAGGAGGCTTTTAATAAACAACCAGAAGTCACCTCATAAGGAGCTCAATGTGAGCGATGATGAGATCATGGAACCATGTGAATATGGCTGTCTTTACTACCCAGGTCTGTGTGTTCATACATGTCCACAGCGTGGCAGGATTCTACTCCATCTCACCACTGGACCTGGTGCTAGAAAAATCCTGCCCACGAGGCTACCCTGGGCAGTGGAAGTGCTGTATACATGTCCATCAGGGCATATAAAAAGAAACAAAGTTAAAAACAACTAAAATCAGAAGTTACACGGGGGACGCAACAGGAGAATCACTTGTAGAGGTGACGGGCACGCCGTCTCTAGACCTCCACAACACAATGCTGGACCTCTGGACTGTATTCAAACTCCACAACAGTCTCTGCAGCGTCATACATGGCCCGGAACTGTGCTCTCTTCTCCTGGATCATCTTCTGGCCAACCGAAGAGTGCAAACCTCGAACGCAGTGGACTCTGACCAGGCCAGAGTGACCTCCAGACACCATCCACGTGTACGAGTCCAAGTTTGGGTTGAAACGGACCTAAAACAGAGGACAAACATTGGGTCATAGCCTGGTTACTGAGACCAGTGAAGAGTTCCTCCATGTTCTCCTGCTCTCAGTGCTGCACGGGGAGGCGACAGAAGGTACCAGTACCATCACACTGGTCCAGTAGACACAAATCACACAGGGCCCGCTATTGTGAGCTAGGTCATAGGTGGTCCTACACTAGTCAGAGGCATTCATGGTGCACCAACAGTAGACCTATAAACGTCTGATAGGTGGGACTTATACATACCTGGAGATGGGGGCTCCCTACTTCCCTGGTCCTCATCCATACCTGGAAATGAGGGCTCCCTGCCCCCCTGGTCATCATCCATACATGGAGATGGGGGCTCCCTGCTCCCTGGTTGAGACTCTCCATTGTAGCTTATGGAAGTTTTGCATCTGCCATACACCCACAGAAAGGGCTGACATGAGCGGCCATCTCTCCACCTCACCTCATGTCTGCAGTCCTCAGCTATGGGGGCACATTCTGTGTCACATAAAAGGGGTTCCCCGCTCCTGGAGGACTCGCTATTCCCGATAAGCTTTTATGAGACATCTCCAGCAGCGGGCAGCCAGAAGCGGGCACGGTGGAGCAGGACAGTCACTTCCTGGAGGAGACGCGGGGGTCCTCACCTTGTGTATGGCCTCCAGCTGCACGCGCTCCATGTTCAGGTCGCCCTTCAGCTCGTTGGCTTGCATCCTCTTGACAGGGTCCCGGCTGCTCAGTTTATGGAAGTTCGTCTGCACCAGAGAGAAAGGAATTACTGGCAGGAGAGCGGTTTTATTCTGTGGTGACCTAATTCTATTAACACAGCTCAGAATTTGGTACAATGTGTCAGCACGGACAGGGAAGCGATCTGGCTCCCTGTCCGGGGGTGTAGAGCAGTATATGGCGGGTATATAGCAATGCATGGTGTAGTCTAGAGGAGGATCATCTGTTCCTGCGGCGTATCTCTGTGTGCAGACAGTGGAACCAATAAACCCCCCCCCGTATACTGCGACAGAGGACAGGAGGGGGGACACATGCCACCGCTGCACTCCTCCTCAACTCTCGTCGCTCATATCCTCTGCAGATGGTCCAGGAAGCTGGGCCGGGAGGAAGTCTAGTAATATAAGATGTGACAGAGCTCAGCCGCCCCCTTTAAGTGGGAAGGTTGGGGGGGGGGGCGCAGTGTGAACCTTCAGGAACCAACCTGTCTGTGTGGGGTCAGTGCCCTGCTGTGTAAGAGGAGGGTGCTGGTGCATGTGTTACACTGTGTCACCACGGGGAAAGGGAGGCCGATCCCCAGGAGATCCGATCATGGTGGTCACATGGCTGCAGGAGATGGGGGGCCATATACACAGCAGAACCCCCCCTACAGCGTACAGCAGGCGATGGTGGAACCTACCAGATCCATATCCTGAAACAGCAGGCTGAAGCGTCCGGTCGCCGCACGGAACGACTTTGGCTTGAAATGTTCCCAGTGATGAATGTCAGCCAGGGGCCCGCTCAGCGCATGGTCGCCAGGATCGGGGCTGTCCGTGGACGGCGGGGCAGAGGACAGGAAGTCCACCTTATAGACCGGCTGTGAGGGGGAGAAAGAGACCCCATTACCAGAGCAGATCCCAAAGACCCCCACAGGGTTCACACGGGCAGCTTCGATGCAGATTTCCGACCCCCATGGAAAAGGCATGTGTGAACACGCCCTAATAGCGAGCGCGCGCAGCGCCGGCCTCGCACCCTCCTCACACACGCCCAGGATGATGGCACTCACGAATCTGCGCTCTGACGGCCGCTTGATGTTGATGGACTGCACATTCAGGCTGGGTAGCAGGATGACCATGACCTCTCCGGTAATGTCCCCCGATGTGATGGCGCTCAACCAGTCCGAGCCAGAGACACTCTGTACAGAGACAGGAAGAAGAAGTGACACCGAGAGCAGAGACAGTCCGCCACAACCCCCCGGAATCACGTATGACGCCCACATAACAGATCTACCCTCCTCTACATCAGCGGAGGTCCGACAACCGGCACCCCTGACAACCCGATATGTACGGCTAAGTGCCCTGGTCACCCTATACACCCCATTCTGTGAGGGAGGCCCTACAATCATATGTAACACCCCCAATCAGGGCAGCGCAGGGGCGCACCATGAACGGCGCGGGGCAGCGCAGGGGCGCGCCATGGACGGCGCGGGCAGCGCAGGGGCGCGCCATGGACGGCACGGGCAGCGCAGGGGCGCGCCATGGACGGCACGGGCAGCGCAGGGGCGCGCCATGGACGCACGGGCAGCGCAGGGGCGCGCCATGGACGGCACGGGGCAGCGCAGGGGCGCGCCATGGACGGCACGGGCAGCGCAGGGGTGCGCCATGAACGGCGCGGGCAGCGCACTGAATGCAGACAGGCTATTATAGCCAAGTACGTGGCAGATATACTATACTGGACTGTAGGATTCAGGTTATATGGCCGTGTTGGCACTTTGTGATAAATTAGTGGGTTTTGAGTTGCAGTTTGGGCACTCCGTATGTAAAAGGTTTGCCGCCGCCGCTGCCCTATATCATACGTAACTCCCCCCATTCCGTGAGGGGAGCCCCTCTTACCCAGACGGTTCCCTTGCGGGGAGTAGCGAAGTACGGCTTGTAGCCGAGGAAGCCGGAGTCGACGTAGTGGATGCCGCACAGGCCGTGTCTGTGGAGAGGGGAGGGAGAGGAGTGTGAGGAGTATGGGACGCGAGGAACCCGACAGCTGTGTGTCCGGGACACTCACGAGGCGTAGCAGTTGTCCTGCGCCACAGCCACCCCGCAGTATGGCAGCAGCCATGCCAACTCCGTGGCCTGGAACCGTCTGATGTTATTGACAGGCGTGTGCAGACGGCGGAGATCCCAAAACTTCAGACGCCGGTCGTTTCCACAGGTCACAAAGAAGTTACTGGACAGAAAGAAACCCCGAGAAACAGTCAGTCTGATAATAGGGAGCAACAGAGGAGTTGTATCCGGGGATTGTGTCTGGTCAGGTGAACAAGTACCTGTCGGCTTTACACCACTCGATGCCTCGCACCGCGCTGTCGTGGGCGGAGAAGCTGTAGAACGGGTACTGCTTTATCACTCCGCCCTGACGAACCTTCTGCAGCATAGACTTGGTCTGAAGATCCCAGATTGCTACTGTTCCTAGATAAAAACAGTCCTATGTTAGGTCTGGGGAAAAGGGGGGTCACAAACTGGAGAGGAGGGCAACAAAGAGTTAACTGCTCCTCTGCAGAGCCTAATCAATGGAAAAATCAGGAAATCCTGTGCAAATATTAGTCCCCGACTAAGAAATCTGCTTCTGGAAAAGCTGGGATATAACACCTAGATGCAACCATATTGGTTGTCACCCCCTTCCTCAAATCTAGGACAATGAATCTGCGTCTAGAAGCAGAGGAAACGGAGGTCTGCAAAAGGGACATCTGTAACCAAGAACCACTGAAACCAGAACATTCCTGGCTGGATCGCCAAAACTGCAACAACCAAAGAACAGCTCAGTGATGGATACAATAAGAAGTGGACTATCCTTCAGCAAGTGAGGACACCCGTCACCTCAGGATAACTAGTGGACCATCCCTGAAAAGGTGAAGACCCTGTCACCTCAGGGTAACTAGTGGACCATCCCTGAAGAGGTGAAGACCCCGTCACCTCAGGGTAACTAGTGGACCATCCCTGAAGAGGTGAAGACCCCGTCACCTCAGGGTAACTAGTGGACCATCCCTGAAGAGGTGAAGACCCCGTCACCTCAGGGTAACTAGTGGACCATCCCTGAAGAGGTGAAGACCCCGTCACCTCAGGGTAACTAGTGGACCATCCCTGAACAGGTGAGGACGTGGATAACTAGTGGACCATCCCTGAAGAGGTGAAGACCCCGTCACCTCAGTGTAACTAGTGGACTATCCCTGAACAGGTGAGGACGTGGATAACTAGTGGACCATCCTTGAAGAGGTGAAGACCCCGTCACCTCAGGTTAACTAGTGGACTATCCCTGAACAGGTGAGGATCCCAGTCATCTCAGGATAACTAGTGGACCATCCCTGAACAGGTGAGGACACAGGCCACCTCAGTGTAAATAGTGGACTATCCATGAAAAAGGTAAAGACCCCGGTCACCTCAGGGGAAACTAGTGGACTATACCTGAGCAGGTGATGGACACCGGTCACCTCAGTGTAAATAGTGGACTATCCCTGCACAGGTGAGGACATCTGCCAATTCAGGGCAACTAGTAGACTATCCCTGAAGAGGTGAGGATATGGATAACTAGTGGACTACTCCTGAGAATGTAAGGACATCAGTCACCTCAGGGTAACTAGTGGACTACTCCTGAACAGGTGAGGACAACAGTCACTTCAGTGTAACTAGTGGACTATCCCTGAAGAGGTGAGGATACGGATAACTAGTGGAGTATCCCTGAAGAGGTGATGATACGGATAACTAGTGGAGTATCCCTGAAGAGGTGAGGATACGGATAACTAGTGGAGTATCCCTGAAGAGGTGAGGATACGGATAACTAGTGGAGTATCCCTGAAGAGGTGAGGATACGGATACTAGTGGACTATCCCTGAAGAGGTGAGGATACGGATAACTAGTGGAGTATCCCTGAAGAGGTGAGGATACGGATAACTAGTGGAGTATCCCTGAAGAGGTGAGGATACGGATAACTAGTGGAGTATCCCTGAAGAGGTGAGGATACGGATAACTAGTGGAGTATCCCTGAAGAGGTGAGGATACGGATAACTAGTGGAGTATCCCTGAAGAGGTGAGGATACGGATAACTAGTGGAGTATTCCTGAAGAGGTGAGGATACGGATAACTAGTGGACTATCCCTGAAGAGGTGAGGATACGGATAACTAGTGGACTATCCCTGAAGAGGTGAGGAGACGGATAACTAGTGGAGTATCCCTGAAGAGGTGAGGAGACGGATAACTAGTGGAGTATCCCTGAAGAGGTGAGGATACGGATAACTAGTGGACTATCCCTGAAGAGGTCAGGATACGGATAACTAGTGGACTATCCCTGAAGAGGTCAGGATACGGATAACTAGTGGACTATCC
>NW_025334145.1:372261-414877 GCF_014858855.1 Bufo gargarizans | reverse complement strand
TTCCTGCCTGGACATCTATTCTGACCACTGGAGCTGTGTGCTGCGTTCTGAGTGTTGCCTTAGAACGCTACCCTCCGGATCCCTGTTGGACCTTTGTGGACAATGTTGCCGTCCACCTGGGTGTTTGTCTGTGTTTGTCTGTCCTCTCCCTGTGTTCCCTCTTAATGCAGTGGTGAGGACTAGCGATCCCACCGGCCCGTTCATTATCTAGGGCTCATTTCAGGGAAAGCCAGGGTTTAGGCACGTGATCGCCGCACGGGTGAGGAACCGTCTAGGGACGACAGGGCAGTCAGGTGCCAGCCGCAAGGTGAGTTAGGGTCACCACCTTCCCTCTCCCTTGTGCAGGGCTTTCCCTGTTTTCCTCCCTGTGCGTGACGCCGGTCATTACATTATATCTGGCCCTTATTTGTGTGTAGGTAAAAAAAAAAAATAAATTTTTTTACCTACTTAGAATCCAGTATGGATCCAATTGCTGCTCTGTCCGAACAATTTCATGGCCTGTCTTTGGAGGTGGCAGGATTGAAGGCGTCGGTCCTCCAGCAACAGCAGCAATTACAACAGACCGCAAGCCCAGCGGTTGCTACTGGTAACCAGGTTGTTGCGGAACCCAAGGTCCCTCTCCCTGACAGATTTTCTGGGGGAAGGGACAAGTTTTTGACGTTCCGTGAGGCCTGTAAACTATACTTTAAACTGCGTCCTTACTCCTCTGGTAATGAAGAACAGCGGGTGGGGTTGTTATTTCCCTGCTGCAGGGGGACCCGCAGTCCTGGGCGTTCTCTTTACCTACTGATTCCCAGGCTCTTCGGTCAGTGGATGAGTTTTTCGGGGCCTTGGGTCTCATATATGACGACCCTGACCGAGTCGCACTGGCTGAATCAAAATTACGGAGACTCCTACAAGGAGAGCGGCCGGTAGAGGAGTATTGCTCTGACTTCCGTAGGTGGGCTACGGATACCCAATGGAACGACCCGGCTCTCAGGAGTCAGTTCTGCTCTGGGTTATCCGAAAGGGTTAAGGATGCGCTTGCATTGTATGAGACCCCCTTTTCCCTTGATGCAGTTATGTCCCTTTCTATCCGTATAGATAGACGCCTTAGGGACAGGTTGAAAAAACCGGAGCCATTGGTAACCCCTCCCAAGCAGCAGTTAGTCTGTACGGACTTAGACGAGCCTATGCAGCTAGGAGGAACTACTCGTCAGGTCCGTCCTCCTGAGGTTCGCCGTAGGCGTGGGGGTTGTTTTTTTTTGTGGGGAGAGGGGTCATTTCATTAACGTCTGTCCTTCTTTCCTCAGAAACAAAAAACCGTCGGAAACTACTAACCCCAGGCCTGTGTGAAGGATGTCAGCCGGGGGTATACGTTTCCTCCATACGTACATCGCAATTTTTGTTGCCAGCGGTTATTGTTTTTGGTGATAAGACAGAGACTGTTTCTTTCTTTCTAGACAGTGGAGCAGGGGTAAATTTGATAGATGCCCATTTTGCCCGCACTAGGGTTTGTCTCTCTGTACGCTACAGAGACCTATTCCCATATTTGCTATAGATTCTGCTCCTCTGTCTCAGAGAAACCTCACCCACATCGTTCATAATTTACACCTTCGGGTAGGGGACCACCATAACGAGATGCTTTCATGTTATGTTCTGGAGGGGCTTCCCACTCCGGTGGTGCTGGGCCTTCCCTGGTTGGTAGCGCACAATCCAGTGGTGGATTGGCAGGCCAGGGAGATATTGGAGTGGAGTGAGCCGTGCAGAGAAAATTGCTTAAATAGCAATTGCTTAGTCGCCTCCATAACTACCCTACCTACATTTGTTTCGGACTTTGAGGACGTTTTTTCTGAAAAGGGTTGTCAGAAGCTACCACCTCACCGTCCTTATGATTGCCCGGTTAACCTCATTCCCGGTGCAAAATTACCCAAGACCAGGTTATATAATCTTTCAGGTCCAGAGAGACAAGCCATGAAAGATTATATCTCCGAGAGCTTGGCCAAGGGACACATCAGACCCTCTTCTTCACCCGTGGCTGCAGGGTTTTTCTTTGTTAAAAAGAAAGATGGGGGCCTGCGTCCTTGCCTAGATTTCCGTGAATTAAATCGGATAACCATCCGAGACCCATACCCTCTTCCTCTCATTCCTGACCTGTTTAACCAGATTGCGGGTGCTAGGTGGTTCTCCAAACTCGATCTTAGGGGGGCCTACAATCTGATTCGTATCAAGGAGGGGGATGAGTAGAAGACAGCGCTTAACACCCCTGAGGGGCATTATGAAAATCTAGTTATGCCTTTCGGCCTGACCAATGCTCCTGCCGTCTTTCAACATTTCGTTAATGACATTTTTAGTCATCTAATCGGCAGGTTTGTGGTAATATACCTAGATGATATCTTAATTTATTCGTCTGATCTGAAAACACATGAGGAGCATGTCAGACAAGTACTGCAGGTCCTACGGACGAATAAATTATATGCTAAGATTGAAAAATGTGTTTTTGCCGTTCAGGAGATACAATTCCTAGGTTATTATTTATCTGCGTCAGGTTTCCGTATGGATCCTAGGAAGGTCCAGGCAATTTTGGATTGGGATCTTCCTGAGAACCTCAAAGCACTACAACGGTTCTTGGGCTTTGCGAATTTCTATAGGAAATTCATTAAAAATTCGGTGATCGTAAAACCCCTTACTGACATGACTAGGAAGGGGACTGATTTTTCTAAATGGTCTGACGCCGCTAAAGTTGCTTTTTCCTCTCTAAAAGAGAGGTTTACCTCAGCACCTGTACTAGTCCAACCTGATGTCTCCCAGCCTTTTATTGTTGAAGTCGATGCATCAGAGGTGGGAGTGGGGGCGGTGCTGTCTCAGGGTCCGTCTCCTGGCAAATGGCGTCCTTGTGCTTTCTTTTCTAAAAAACTATCTGCAGCAGAACAGAACTACGATATTGGCAATAGGGAACTGTTAGCTATTAAACTTGCGTTTGAGGAGTGGCGTCACTTTTTAGAGGGGGCAGTCCACCCCGTTACTGTGATTACGGACCTCAAAAATCTGCTGTACCTCGAATCAGCTAAGCGTCTCACCCCTAGACAGGCTAGGTGGTCGCTATTTTTTACCAGGTTTAACTTTGTGATTACCTATCGTCCTGGGGTAAAGAATACCAAGGCTGATGCACTATCTCGTTGTTTCCCTGGAGGGGGTAATGTGAGTGATCCGGTGCCCATTCTACAGAGAGGAGTGGTTGTCTCTGCGGTACACTCTGCTTTGGAGGGGAAGGTGTTAGAGGCCCAGGGGGACGCCCCGGTCTCTTGCCCTTCAGAGAAGTTGTTTGTACTGTTGAACCTACGTCTCGAATTATTAAAGGAACATCATAATTCGGCACTTGCTGGGCACCCGGGTAGTAAAGCAACCTTAGAGTTATTGTCTCGTCGTTTTTGGTGGCCAAGGTTGCGTCAGGATGTATTAGATTTTGTGTCTTCTTGTTCTACCTGTGCGCGCGCAAAAGTTTCACATACACGTCCTGCAGGGTCTCTATTACCACTCGTCATTCCCAATAGACCATGGACACATCTGTCTATGGATTTTATCACTGACTTACCTTTGTCTGCGGGTAAAACAGTGATTTTGGTAGTAGTGGACAGGTTTAGCAAAATGGCACACTTTATTGCGTTACCCGCACTACCTAATGCTAAAACTCTTGCTCAGGTATTCGTCAGTGAGATCGTGAAGCTTCACGGGGTCCCCTCCGATGTTGTTTCGGACCGGGGAACCCAGTTTATTTCTAAATTTTGGAAAGCTTTTTGTTCCCGTTTAGGGGTTCACTTGTCCTTTTCCTCAGCTTTCCATCCTCAGTCGAATGGACAGACTGAGCGTACCAACCAAAACCTGGAGACATATCTAAGATGTTTTGTGTCTGAAAACCAAGAGTTGTGGTCGTCATATTTACCGTTAGCTGAGTTTGCCATAAATAATCGCCGTCAGGAATCCACTGGCAAGTCACCTTTTCTTGGTGCATATGGTTTTCATCCCCAATTCTGTACTTTCAAAGAGGGGGGTCTTCTGGGGTTCCCGAAGAGGAACGGTTTTCGTCATCTCTTTCATCAGTATGGCAGAAGGTGCAAGCTAACTTGAAAAATATGGGAGGTAAATACAAATGCATGGCCGATAAGAAACGGTCGCCAGGTCCGGACCTAGGAATGAATGACTATGTGTGGCTGTCTACAAGGAATATCAAGTTGAAGGTTCCCTCTTGGAAACTGGGTCCTAGGTTTATTGGTCCTTACAAGATTGTAGCCATCATCAACCCCGTGGCTTTTCGCCTGGAGTTACCTCAGACTTTTAAAATCCATAATGTCTTTCATAAGTCGTTACTCAAAAAATATGTTCCACCTCTAGAACCGTCACCGCTGCCACCCCCTCCTGTTGTCGTGGATGGTAGTTTGGAATTTCAGATATCCAAAATTGTTAATTCTCGTCGGGTCCGCCGCTCTCTCCAATATCTGGTGCACTGGAGAGGTTACGGTCCCGAGGAAAGAATGTGGGTTCCTGCGTCTGAGGTAAACGCCGACAGGCTAGTCCGGATTTTTCATGCCTCTCATCCTGAGAGACCTGGTCCTGAGTGTCCGGAGGCCCCTCGTAGAGAGGGGGGTACTGTCACGAGGGTGTCAAGAGCCACGCCTGACTCCGTTGTACCCGGGGTCAGGAGGTCGCAGCGGTTGGCTGCACGCTCTATGTCAGATAGGGAAGTTTCCTTATTGTAGCTTTCTGGGTTTGCTTTACAAACCCTTTTGGCTCACTCAGGGATCCGTAGCTCCTTCTCTCAGCTGTTCCTTGTCCAGCACTCCCAATCCTCCTTATATTCCTCTCTCACACTTCTCTGGTTGCCAGATATAGAGCTTCCTGCCTGGACATCTATTCTGACCCACTGGAGCTGTGTTGCTGCGTTCTCTGAGTGTTGCCTTAGAACGCTACCCTCCGGATCCCTGTTGGACCTTTGTGGACAATTGTTGCCGTCCACCTGGGTGTTTGTGTTTGTCTGTGTTTGTCTGTCCTCTCCCTGGTGTTTCCCTCTTAGTGCAGTGGTGAGGACTAGCGATCCCACCGGCCCGTTCACTATCTAGGGCTCATTTCAGGGAAAGCCAGGGTTTAGGCACGTGATCGCCGCACGGGTGAGGAACCCGTCTAGGGAGGGCAGGGCAGTCAGGTGCCAGCTGCAAGGTGAGTTAGGGGTCACCACCTTTCCCTCTCCCTTGTGCAGGGCTTTCCCTGTTTTCCTCCCTGTGCGTGACGCCGGTCATTACAGAGGGGCACAATGTGGCTATTACTACTGTGAGGGGGCACAATGTGGGTATTACTACTGTGAGGGGCACAATGTGGCTATTACTACTGTGAGGGGCACAATGTGGCTATTACTACTGTGAGGGAGCATAATGTGGCTATTACTACTGTGAGGGGGCACAATGTGGGTATAACTACTGTGAGGGGCACAATGTGGGTATTACTACTGTGAGGGGCACAATGTGGCTATTACTACTGTGAGGGAGCATAATGTGGCTATTACTACTGTGAGGGGGCACAATGTGGCTATTACTACTGTGAGGGGCACAATGTGGGTATTACTACTGTGAGGGGGCACAATGTGGCTATTACTACTGTGAGGGGGCACAATGTGGCTATTACTACTGTGAGGGGCACAATGTGGCTATTACTACTGTGAGGGGCACAATGTGGCTATTATACTGTGAGGGGGCACAATGTGGCTATTACTACTGTGAGGGGGCACAATGTGGCTATTACTACTGTGAGGGGGCACAATTGGCTATTACTACTGTGAGGGGCACAATGTGGCTATTACTACTGTGAGGGCACAATGTGGCTATACTACTGTGAGGGGGCACAATGTGGCTATTACTACTGTGAGGGGGGCACAATGTGGGTATAACTACTGTGAGGGGCACAATGTGGGTATTACTACTGTGAGGGGCACAATGTGGCTATTACTACTGTGAGGGGGCACAATGTGGCTATTACTACTGTGAGGGGCACAATGTGGCTATTACTACTGTGAGGGGCACAATGTGGCTATTACTACTGTGAGGGGGGGCACAATGTGGCTATTACTACTGTGAGGGGGCACAATGTGGCTATTACTACTGTGAGGGGGCACAATGTGGCTATTACTACTGTGAGGTGGGCACAATGTGGCTATTACTGACTGTGTACTGTGGGGCACAATGTGGCTATTACTACTGTGAGGGGGCACAATGTGACTATTACTACTGTGGAGGGGCACAATGTGGCTATTACTACTGTGAGGGGGCACAATGTGGCTATTACTACTGTGAGGGGCACAATGTGGCTATTACTACTGTGAGGGGCACAATGTGGCTATTACTACTGTGAGGGCGCGCTATTACTACTGTGAGGGGCACAATGTGTGTGTGTGTATAACTACTGTGAGGGGGAACAATGTGGTATTACTACTGGAGGGGCACAATGTGGCTATTACTACTGTGAGGGAGCGCTATTACTACTGTGAGGGGCACAATGTGTGTGTGTTATAACTACTGTGAGGGGCAACAATGTGGTATTTACTACTGTGAGGGGCACACATGTGGCTATTACTACTGTGCGGGGGCACAATGTGGCTATTACTACTGTGAGGGGCTATTACTACTGTGAGGGGCACAATGTGGCTATTACTACTGTGAGGGGGCACAATGTGGCTATTACTACTGTGAGGGGGCACAATGTGGCTATTACTACTGTGAGGGGCACAATGTGGCTATTACTACTGTGAGGGGGCACAATGTGGCTATTACTACTGTGAGGGGCAC
The DNA here is from genome assembly GCF_014858855.1 of Bufo gargarizans. Lineage (NCBI taxonomy): Eukaryota > Metazoa > Chordata > Amphibia > Anura > Bufonidae > Bufo > Bufo gargarizans. The sequence goes on along the minus strand of NW_025334145.1, from coordinate 408,065 downwards.
AATGTGGCTATTACTACTGTGAGGGAGCGCTATTACTACTGTGAGGGGCACAATGTGGCTATTACTACTGTGAGGGGCACAATGTGGGTATTACTACTGTGAGGGGCACAATGTGGCTATTACTACTGTGAGGGAGCACAATGTGGCTATTACTACTGTGAGGGAGCACAATGTGGCTATTACTACTGTGAGGGGCACAATGTGGGTATTACTACTGTGAGGGGGCACAATGTGGGTATAACTACTGTGAGAGGCACAATGTGGCTATTACTACCGTGAGGGGCACAATGTGGCTATTACTACTGTGAGGGGTACAATGTGACTATTACTACTGTGGAGGGGGCACAATGTGGCTATTACTACTGTGAGGGGGCACAATGTGGCTATTACTACTGTGAGGGGCACAATGTGGCTATTACTACTGTGAGGGGCACAATGTGGCTATTACTACTGTGAGGGAGCGCTATTACTACTGTGAGGGGCACAATGTGTGTGTGTGTATAACTACTGTGAGGGGGCACAATGTGGCTATTACTACTGTGAGGGGCACAATGTGGCTATTACTACTGTGAGGGAGCGCTATTACTACTGTGAGGGGCACAATGTGTGTGTGTATAACTACTGTGAGGGGCACAATGTGGCTATTACTACTGTGAGGGGCACAATGTGGCTATTACTACTGTGAGGGGGCACAATGTGGCTATTACTACTGTGAGGGGCACAATGTGGCTATTACTACTGTGAGGGGGCACAATGTGGCTATTACTACTGTGAGGGGGCACAATGTGGCTATTACTACTGTGAGGGGGCACAATGTGGCTATTACTACTGTGAGGGGGCACAATGTGGCTATTACTACTGTGAGGGGCACAATGTGGCTATTACTACTGTGAGGGAGCGCTATTACTACTGTGAGGGGCACAATGTGGCTATTACTACTGTGAGGGGCACAATGTGGGTATTACTACTGTGAGGGGCACAATGTGGCTATTACTACTGTGAGGGAGCACAATGTGGCTATTACTACTGTGAGGGAGCACAATGTGGCTATTACTACTGTGAGGGGCACAATGTGGGTATTACTACTGTGAGGGGGCACAATGTGGGTATAACTACTGTGAGAGGCACAATGTGGCTATTACTACCGTGAGGGGCACAATGTGGCTATTACTACTGTGAGGGGTACAATGTGGCTATTACTACTGTGAGGAGCACAATGTGGCTATTACTACTGTGAGGGAGCACAATGTGGCTATTACTACTGTGAGGGGCACAATGTGGCTATTACTACTGTGAGGGGCACAATGTGGCTATTACTACTGTGAGGGAGCGCTATTACTACTGTGAGCGGCACAATGTGTGTATAACTACTGTGAGGGGCACAATGTGGGTATTACTACTGTGAGGGGGCACAATGTGGGTATTACTACTGTGAGGGGGCACAATGTGGGTATTACTACTGTGAGGGGGTACAATGTGGGTATTACTACTGTGAGGGGCACAATGTGGGTATTACTACTGTGAGGGGCACAATGTGGCTATTACTACTGTAAGGGGCCCAATGTGGCTATTACTACTGTGAGGGGCACAATGTGGCTATTACTACTGTGAGGGGCACAATGTGGGTATTACTACTGTGAGGGGCACAATGTGGCTATTACTACTGTGAGGGAGCACAATGTGGCTATTACTACTGTGAGGGAGCATAATGTGGCTATTACTACTGTGAGGGGGCACAATGTGGGTATTACTACTGTGAGAGGCACAATGTGGCTATTACTACTGTGAGGGGCACAATGTGGCTATTACTACTGTGAGGGGGCACAATGTGGGTATTACTACTGTGAGGGGGCACAATGTGGCTATTACTACTGTGAGGGGGCACAATGTGGCTATTACTACTGTGAGGGGCACAATGTGGCTATTACTACTGTGAGGGGGCACAATGTGGCTATTACTACTGTGAGGGGGCACAATGTGGCTATTACTACTGTGAGGGGCACAATGTGGCTATTACTACTGTGAGGGAGCGCTATTACTACTGTGAGGGGCACAATGTGTGTATAACTACTGTGAGGGGCACAATGTGGCTATTACTACTGTGAGGGGGCACAATGTGGCTATTACTACTGTGGGGGGGCACAATGTGGCTATTACTACTGTGAGGGGGCACAATGTGGCTATTACTACTGTGAGGGGCACAATGTGGCTATTACTACTGTGAGGGAGCGCTATTACTACTGTGAGGGGCACAATGTGTGTATAACTACTGTGAGGGGCACAATGTGGCTATTACTACTGTGAGGGGCACAATGTGGCTATTACTACTGTGAGGGGCACAATGTGGCTATTACTACTGTGAGGGGGCACAATGTGGCTATTACTACTGTGAGGGGGCACAATGTGGCTATTACTACTGTGAGGGGGCACAATGTGGCTATTACTACTGTGAGGGGCACAATGTGGCTATAACTACTGTGAGGGGCACAATGTGGCTATTACTACTGTGAGGGGGCACAATGTGGCTATTACTACTGTGAGGGGCACAATGTGTGTATAACTACTGTGAGGGGCACAATGTGGCTATTACTACTGTGAGGGGGCACAATGTGGCTATTACTACTGTGAGGGGGCACAATGTGGCTATTACTACTGTGAGGGGCACAATGTGGCTATTACTACTGTGAGGGGGCACAATGTGGCTATTACTACTGTGAGGGGGCACAATGTGGCTATTACTACTGTGAGGGGCACAATGTGGCTATTACTACTGTGAGGGGCACAATGTGGCTATTACTACTGTGAGGGGCACAATGTGGCTATTACTACTGTGAGGGGGCACAATGTGGCTATTACTACTGTGAGGGGCACAATGTGTGTATAACTACTGTGAGGGGCACAATGTGGCTATTACTACTGTGAGGGGGCACAATGTGGCTATTACTACTGTGAGGGGGCACAATGTGGCTATTACTACTGTGAGGGGGCACAATGTGGCTATTACTACTGTGAGGGGGCACAATGTGGCTATTACTACTGTGAGGGGGCACAATGTGGCTATTACTACTGTGAGGGGGCACAATGTGGCTATTACTACTGTGAGGGGGCACAATGTGGCTATTACTACTGTGAGGGAGCGCTATTACTACTGTGAGGGGCACAATGTGTGTATAACTACTGTGAGGGGCACAATGTGGCTATTACTACTGTGAGGGGCACAATGTGGCTATTACTACTGTGAGGGGCACAATGTGGCTATTACTACTGTGAGGGGGCACAATGTGGCTATTACTACTGTGAGGGGGCACAATGTGGCTATTACTACTGTGAGGGGCACAATGTGGCTATAACTACTGTGAGGGGGCACAATGTGGCTATTACTACTGTGAGGGGCACAATGTGGCTATTACTACTGTGAGGGGGCACAATGTGGCTATTACTACTGTGAGGGGGCACAATGTGGCTATTACTACTGTGAGGGGGCACAATGTGGCTATTACTACTGTGAGGGGGCACAATGTGGCTATTACTACTGTGAGGGGCACAATGTGGCTATTACTACTGTGAGGGGCACAATGTGGCTATTACTACTGTGAGGGGCACAATGTGGCTATTACTACTGTGAGGGGCACAATGTGGCTATTACTACTGTGAGGGGCACAATGTGGCTATTACTACTGTGAGGGGCACAATGTGGCTATTACTACTGTGAGGGGCACAATGTGGCTATTACTACTGTGAGGGGCACAATGTGGCTATTACTACTGTGAGGGGCACAATGTGGCTATTACTACTGTGAGGGGCACAATGTGGCTATTACTACTGTATGGGGGTGTAAAGGAGGAGTAATTACTATGTGGGAGCATTAAGCGGACGGGGTGTGTATAGGTATGTTTGGGAGGTGTGGGATAGTCTGCAGATGGTTGTGAGGACGGAGAGTTCAGACAAATCTTCACTGCTACCACACGGAGGAGAGCGGAGCGCCATCATCCAGGAGCAACGGGGAGAGGGGGTTGTTATCTCTTAAAGGGCCAGTGTAATATATGCCTTTGCTATTTAAAGAGTCATGGTACCTAATTATCCTATTGCCTACAACTGAGCCCGTGCCCTCATACAGAGACTGTAACTACTCAGCCCGTGCCCTCACAGAGAGACTGTAACCACTCAGCCCGTGCCTTCATAGAGAGACTGTAACCACTCAGCCCGTGCCCTCATAGAGAGACTGTAACCACTCAGCCCGTGCCCTCATAGAGAGACTGTAACCACTCAGCCCGTGCCCTCATAGAGAGACTGTAACCACTCAGCCCGTGCCCTCATAGAGAGACTGTAACCACTCAGCCTGTGCCCTCATAGAGAGACTGTAACCACTCAGCCCGTGCTCTCATAGAGAGACTGTAACCACTCAGGCTGTGCTCTCATAGAGAGACTGTAACCACTCAGCCCGTGCCCTCATAGAGAGACTGTAACCACTCAGGCTGTGCCCTCATAGAGAGACTGTAACCACTCAGCCTGTGCCCTCATAGAGAGACTGTAACCACTCAGCCCGTGCCCTCACAGAGAGACTGTAACTACTCAGCCTGTGCCCTCACAGAGAGACTGTAACCACTCAGCCCGTGCCCTCACAGAGAGACTGTAACCACTCAGCCTGTGCCCTCATAGAGAGACTGTAACCACTCAGCCCGTGCCCTCATAGAGAGACTGTAACCACTCAGCCCGTGCCCTCATAGAGAGACTGTAACCACTCAGCCCGTGCCCTCATAGAGAGACTGTAACCACTCAGCCCGTGCCCTCATAGAGAGACTGTAACCACTCAGCCCGGGCCCTCACAGAGAGACTGTAACTACTCAGCCTGTGCCCTCACAGAGAGACTGTAACCACTCAGCCCGTGCCCTCACAGAGAGACTGTAACCACTCAGCCTGTGCCCTCATAGAGAGACTGTAACCACTCAGCCCGTGCCCTCATAGAGAGACTGTAACCACTCAGCCTGTGCCCTCATAGAGAGACTGTAACCACTCAGCCCGTGCCCTCATAGAGAGACTGTAACCACTCAGCCCGGGCCCTCACAGAGAGACTGTAACCACTCAGCCTGTGCCCTCATAGAGAGACTGTAACCACTCAGCCTGTGCCCTCATAGAGAGACTGTAACTACTCAGCCCGTGCCCTCATAGAGAGACTGTAACCACTCAGCCTGTGCCCTCACAGAGAGACTGTAACCACTCAGCCTGTGCCCTCATAGAGAGACTGTAACCACTCAGCCCGTGCCCTCATAGACTGTAACCACTCAGCCCGTGTCCTCATAGAGAGACTAACCACTCAGCCCGTGCCCTCATAGAGAGACTGTAACCACTCAGCCCATGCCCTCATAGAGAGACTGTAACCACTCAGCCCGTGCCCTCATAGAGAGACTGTAACTACTCAGCCTGTGCCCTCACAGAGAGACTGTAACCACTCAGCCCGTGCCCTCATACAGAGACTGTAACCACTCAGCCCGTGCCCTCACAGAGAGACTGTAACCACTCAGCCCGTGCCCTCACAGAGAGACTGTAACCACTCAGCCCGTGCCCTCACAGAGAGACTGTAACTACTCAGCCCGTGCCCTCATAGAGAGACTGTAACCACTCAGCCTGTGCCCTCACAGAGACTGTAACCACTCAGCCCGTGCCCTCATAGAGAGACTGTAACCACTCAGCCTGTGCCCTCATACAGAGACTAACCACTCAGCCCGTGCCCTCATAGAGAGACTGTAACCACTCAGCCCGTGTCCTCATAGAGAGACTGTAACCACTCAGCCCGTGCCCTCATAGAGAGACTGTAACCACTCAGCCCGTGCCCTCATAGAGAGACTGTAACTACTCAGCCCGTGCCCTCATAGAGAGACTGTAACTACTCAGCCCGTGCCCTCATAGAGAGACTGTAACTACTCAGCCCGTGCCCTCATAGAGAGACTGTAACTACTCAGCCCGTGCCCTCATAGAGAGACTGTAACCACTCAGCCTGTGCCCTCATACAGAGACTAACCACTCAGCCCGTGCCCTCATAGAGAGACTGTAACTACTCAGCCCATGCCCTCATAGACTGTAACCACTCAGCCCGTGCCCTCATAGAGAGACTGTAACCACTCAGCCCGTGCCCTCATAGAGAGACTGTAACCACTCAGCCCGTGCCCTCATAGAGAGACTGTAACCACTCAGCCCGTGCCCCCATAGAGAGACTGTAACTACTCAGCCCGTGCCCCCATAGAGAGACTGTAACCACTCAGCCTGTGCCCTCACAGAGAGACTGTAACCACTCAGCCCGTGCCCTCACAGAGAGACTGTAACTACTCAGCCCGTGCCCCCATAGAGAGACTGTAACTACTCAGCCCGTGCCCTCACAGAGAGACTGTAACCACTCAGCCCGTGCCCCCATAGAGAGACTGTAACTACTCAGCCCGTGCCCTCACAGAGAGACTGTAACCACTCAGGCTGTGCCCTCACAGAGAGACTGTAACCACTCAGGCTGTGCCCCCATAGAGAGACTGTAACTACTCAGCCTGTGCCCCCATAGAGAGACTGTAACTACTCAGCCCGTGCCCTCACAGAGAGACTGTAACTACTCAGCCCGTGCCCCCATAGAGAGACTGTAACTACTCAGCCCGTGCCCTCACAGAGAGACTGTAACCACTCAGCCCGTGCCCCCATAGAGAGACTGTAACTACTCAGCCCGTGCCCTCACAGAGAGACTGTAACCACTCAGCCCGTGCCCCCATAAAGAGACTGTAACTACTCAGCCCGTGCCCTCACAGAGAGACTGTAACCACTCAGGCTGTGCCCTCACAGAGAGACTGTAACCACTCAGGCTGTGCCCCCATAGAGAGACTGTAACTACTCAGCCTGTGCCCCCATAGAGAGACTGTAACTACTCAGCCCGTGCCCTCAAAGAGAGACTGTAACTACTCAGCCCGTGCCCCCATAGAGAGACTGTAACTACTCAGCCCGTGCCCTCACAGAGAGACTGTAACCACTCAGCCCGTGCCCCCATAGAGAGACTGTAACTACTCAGCCCGTGCCCTCACAGAGAGACTGTAACTACTCAGCCCGTGCCCTCATAGAGAGACTGTAACCACTCAGCCTGTGCCCTCATACAGAGACTAACCACTCAGCCCGTGCCCTCATAGAGAGACTGTAACTACTCAGCCCATGCCCTCATAGACTGTAACCACTCAGCCCGTGCCCTCATAGAGAGACTGTAACCACTCAGCCCGTGCCCTCATAGAGAGACTGTAACCACTCAGCCCGTGCCCTCATAGAGAGACTGTAACCACTCAGCCCGTGCCCCCATAGAGAGACTGTAACCACTCAGCCCGTGCCCCCATAGAGAGACTGTAACCACTCAGCCCGTGCCCTCACAGACACTGTAACCACTCAGCCTGTGCCCTCACAGAGAGACTGTAACTACTCAGCCCGTGCCCCCATAGAGAGACTGTAACTACTCAGCCCGTGCCCTCATAGAGAGACTGTAACCACTCAGCCTGTGCCCTCACAGAGAGACTGTAACCACTCAGCCCGTGCCCTCACAGAGAGACTGTAACTACTCAGCCCGTGCCCCCATAGAGAGACTGTAACTACTCAGCCCGTGCCCTCACAGAGAGACTGTAACCACTCAGCCCGTGCCCCCATAGAGAGACTGTAACTACTCAGCCCGTGCCCTCACAGAGAGACTGTAACCACTCAGGCTGTGCCCTCACAGAGAGACTGTAACCACTCAGGCTGTGCCCCCATAGAGAGACTGTAACTACTCAGCCTGTGCCCCCATAGAGAGACTGTAACTACTCAGCCCGTGCCCTCACAGAGAGACTGTAACGACTCAGCCCGTGCCCCCATAGAGAGACTGTAACTACTCAGCCCGTGCCCTCACAGAGAGACTGTAACCACTCAGCCCGTGCCCCCATAGAGAGACTGTAACTACTCAGCCCGTGCCCTCACAGAGAGACTGTAACCACTCAGCCCGTGCCCCCATAGAGAGACTGTAACTACTCAGCCCGTGCCCTCACAGAGAGACTGTAACCACTCAGGCTGTGCCCTCACAGAGAGACTGTAACCACTCAGGCTGTGCCCTCATAGAGAGACTGTAACTACTCAGCCTGTGCCCCCATAGAGAGACTGTAACTACTCAGCCCGTGCCCTCACAGAGAGACTGTAACTACTCAGCCCGTGCCCCCATAGAGAGACTGTAACTACTCAGCCCGTGCCCTCACAGAGAGACTGTAACCACTCAGCCCGTGCCCCCATAGAGAGACTGTAACTACTCAGCCCGTGCCCCCATAGAGAGACTGTAACTACTCAGCCCGTGCCCTCACAGAGAGACTGTAACCACTCAGGCTGTGCCCTCATAGAGAGACTGTAACCACTCAGCCTGTGCCCTCATAGAGAGACTGTAACTACTCAGCCTGTGCCCTCATAGAGAGACTGTAACTACTCAGCCTGTGCCCTCATAGAGAGACTGTAACTACTCAGCCCGTGCCCTCATACAGACACTGTAACCACTCAGCCTGTGCCCTCATAGAGAGACTAACTACTCAGCCCGTGCCCTCATAGAGAGACTGTAACCACTCAGCCTGTGCCCTCATAGAGAGACTGTAACCACTCAGCCTGTGCCCTCATAGAGAGACTGTAACTACTCAGTCTGTGCCCTCATAGAGAGACTGTAACCACTCAGCCCGTGCCCTCACAGAGAGACTGTAACCACTCAGCCTGTGCCCTCACAGAGAGACTGTAACCACTCAGCCTGTGCCCTCACAGAGAGACTGTAACCACTCAGCCTGTGCCCTCACAGAGAGACTGTAACCACTCAGCCTGTGCCCTCACAGAGAGACTGTAACCACTCAGCCTGTGCCCTCATAGAGAGACTGTAACTACTCAGCCTGTGTCCTCATACAGAGACTGTAACCACTCAGCCTGTGCCCTCATAGAGAGACTGTAACTACTCAGCCTGTGCCCTCACAGAGAGACTGTAACCACTCAGCCTGTGCCCTCATAGAGAGACTGTAACCACTCAGCCCGTGCCCTCATAGACTGTAACCACTCAGCCCGTGTCCTCATAGAGAGACTAACCACTCAGCCCGTGCCCTCATAGAGAGACTGTAACCACTCAGCCCATGCCCTCATAGAGAGACTGTAACCACTCAGCCTGTGCTCTCACAGAGAGACTGTAACCACTCAGCCCGTGCTCTCACAGAGAGACTGTAACCACTCAGCCCGTGCCCTCATAGAGAGACTGTAACCACTCAGCCCGTGCCCTCATAGAGAGACTGTAACCACTCAGCCCGTGCCCTCATAGAGAGACTGTAACCACTCAGCCCGTGCCCTCATAGAGAGACTGTAACCACTCAGCCCGTGCCCTCATAGAGAGACTGTAACCACTCAGCCCGTGCCCTCATAGAGAGACTGTAACCACTCAGCCCGTGCCCTCATAGAGAGACTGTAACCACTCAGCCCGTGCCCTCATAGAGAGACTGTAACCACTCAGCCCGTGCCCTCATAGAGAGACTGTAACCACTCAGCCCGTGCCCTCATAGAGAGACTGTAACCACTCAGCCCGTGCCCTCATAGAGAGACTGTAACCACTCAGCCCGTGCCCTCATAGAGAGACTGTAACCACTCAGCCCGTGCCCTCATAGAGAGACTGTAACCACTCAGCCCGTGCCCTCATAGACTGTAACCACTCAGCCCGTGCCCTCATAGAGAGACTGTAACCACTCAGCCCGTGCCCTCATAGAGAGACTGTAACCACTCAACCCGTGCCCTCATACAGAGACTGTAACCACTCAGCCTGTGCCCTCATACAGAGACTGTAACCACTCAGCCTGTGCCCTCATACAGAGACTGTAACCACTCAGCCCGTGCCCTCATACAGAGACTGTAACCACTCAGCCCGTGCCCTCATAGAGAGACTGTAACCACTCAGCCCGTGCCCTCATAGAGAGACTGTAACTACTCAGCCTGTGCCCTCACAGAGACTGTAACCACTCAGCCTGTGCCCTCATAGAGAGACTGTAACCACTCAGCCCGTGCCCTCATAGAGAGACTGTAACTACTCAGCCTGTGTCCTCTTAGAGAGACTGTAACCACTCAGCCTGTGCCCTCACAGAGAGACTGTAACCACTCAGCCTGTGCCCTCACAGAGAGACTGTAACCACTCAGCCTGTGCCCTCACAGAGAGACTGTAACCACTCAGCCTGTGCCCTCACAGAGACTGTAACCACTCAGCCTGTGCCCTCACAGAGAGACTGTAACCACTCAGCCTGTGCCCTCATAGAGAGACTGTAACCACTCAGCCCGTGCCCTCATAGACTGTAACTACTCAGCCCGTGTCCTCATAGAGAGACTAACCACTCAGCCCGTGCCCTCATAGAGAGACTGTAACTACTCAGCCTGTGTCCTCATACAGAGACTGTAACCACTCAGCCTGTGCCCTCATAGAGAGACTGTAACTACTCAGCCTGTGCCCTCATAGCGAGACTGTAACCACTCAGCCCGTGCCCTCATAGAGAGACTGTAACTACTCAGCCTGTGCCCTCACAGAGAGACTGTAACCACTCAGCCTGTGCCCTCATACAGAGACTGTAACCACTCAGCCCGTGCCCTCATAGAGAGACTGTAACCACTCAGCCCGTGCCCTCACAGAGAGACTGTAACCACTCAGCCCGTGCCCTCATAGAGAGACTGTAACTACTCAGCCCGTGCCCTCATAGAGAGACTGTAACTACTCAGCCCGTGCCCTCATAGAGAGACTGTAACTACTCAGCCCGTGCCCTCAGACTGTAACTACTCAGCCCGTGTCCTCATAGAGAGACTGTAACCACTCAGCCCGTGCCCTCATAGAGAGACTGTAACCACTCAGCCAGTGCCCTCATAGAGAGACTGTACCACTCAGCCCGTGCCCTCATAGAGAGACTGTAACTACTCAGCCCGTGCCTTCATAGAGAGACTGTAACCACTCAGCCTGTGCCCTCATAGAGAGACTGTAACTACTCAGCCCGTGCCCTCATACAGACACTGTAACCACTCAGCCTGTGCCCTCATAGAGAGACTGTAACTACTCAGCCTGTGCCCTCATAGAGAGACTGTAACTACTCAGCCTGTGCCCTCATAGAGAGACTGTAACTACTCAGCCTGTGCCCTCATAGAGAGACTGTAACTACTCAGCCCGTGCCCTCATACAGACACTGTAACCACTCAGCCTGTGCCCTCATAGAGAGACTGTAACTACTCAGCCTGTGCCCTCATAGAGAGACTGTAACTACTCAGCCTGTGCCCTCATAGAGAGACTGTAACTACTCAGCCTGTGCCCTCATAGAGAGACTGTAACTACTCAGCCCGTGCCCTCATACAGACACTGTAACCACTCAGCCCGTGCCCTCATAGAGAGACTAACTACTCAGCCCGTGCCCTCATAGAGAGACTGTAACCACTCAGCCTGTGCCCTCATAGAGAGACTGTAACTACTCAGCCTGTGCCCTCATAGAGAGACTGTAACTACTCAGCCTGTGCCCTCATAGAGAGACTGTAACTACTCAGCCTGTGCCCTCATAGAGAGACTGTAACTACTCAGCCCGTGCCCTCATACAGACACTGTAACCACTCAGCCTGTGCCCTCATAGAGAGACTGTAACTACTCAGCCCGTGCCCTCATACAGACACTGTAACCACTCAGCCCGTGCCCTCATAGAGAGACTAACTACTCAGCCCGTGCCCTCACAGAGAGACTGTAACCACTCAGCCTGTGCCCTCATAGAGAGACTGTAACTACTCAGCCTGTGTCCTCATACAGAGACTGTAACCACTCAGCCCGTGCTCTCATAGAGAGACTGTAACTACTCAGAGCACCAGCCTTGCCCTCACAGAGAGACTGTAACCACTCAGCCTGTGCCCTCACAGAGAGACTGTAACCACTCAGCCTGTGCCCTCACAGAGAGACTGTAACCACTCAGCCTGTGCCCTCACAGAGAGACTGTAACCACTCAGCCTGTGCCCTCACAGAGAGACTGTAACCACTCAGCCTGTGCCCTCATACAGAGACTGTAACCACTCAGCCTGTGCCCTCATAGAGAGACTGTAACTACTCAGCCTGTGCCCTCACAGAGAGACTGTAACTACTCAGCCTGTGCCCTCACAGAGAGACTGTAACCACTCAGCCTGTGCCCTCACAGAGAGACTGTAACCACTCAGCCTGTGCCCTCACAGAGAGACTGTAACTACTCAGCCTGTGCCCTCACAGAGAGACTGTAACTACTCAGCCCGTGCCCTCATACAGAGACTGTAACTACTCAGCCCGTGCCCTCATAGAGAGACTGTAACTACTCAGCCTGTGCCCTCACAGAGAGACTGTAACTACTCTATGCACTATGTTCTACCCTCTGGTGCTCTGTACTGCCATATGTTGGCCCGTGGCACTATGTTCTGCCCTCTGGTGCTCTGCACTGCCCTATGTTGGCCCGTGGCACTATGTTCTGCCCTCTGGTGCTCTGTACTGCCATATGTTGGCCCGTGGCACTATGTTCTGCCCTCTGGTGCTCTGTACTGCCATATGTTGGCCCGTGGCACTATGTTCTGCTCTCTGGTGCTCTGTACTGCCATATGTTAGCCCGTGGCACTATGTTCTGCCCTCTGGTGCTCTGTACTGCTCTATGTTGGCCCGTGGCACTATGTTCTGCCCTCTGGTGCTTTGTACTGCCCTATGTTGGCCCTTGGCACTATGTTCTGCCCTCTGGTGCTTTGTACTGCCCTATGTTGGCCCTTGGCACTATGTTCTGCCCTCTGGTGCTCTGTACTGCCCTATGTTGGCCTGTGGCACTATGTTCTGCCCTCCGGTGCTCTGTACTGCTCTATGTTCTGCCCTCTGGTGCTCTGTACTGCCATATGTTGGCCCGTGGCACTATGTTCTGCCCTCTGGTGCTCTGTACTGCCATATGTTGGCCCGTGGCACTATGTTCTGCTCTCTGGTGCTCTGTACTGCCATATGTTAGCCCGTGGCACTATGTTCTGCCCTCTGGTGCTCTGTACTGCTCTATGTTGGCCCGTGGCACTATGTTCTGCCCTCTGGTGCTCTGTACTGCCCTATGTTGGCCTGTGGCACTATGTTCTGCCCTCTGGTGCTCTGTACTGCTCTATGTTGGCTCGTGGCACTATGTTCTGCCCTCTGGTGCTCTGTACTGACCTATGTTGGCCCTTGGCACTATGTTCTGCCCTCTGGTGCTCTGCACTGCCCTATGTTGGCCCTTGGCACTATTTTCTGCCCTCTGGTGCTCTGTACTGCCCTATGTTGACCCGTGGCACTATGTTCTGACCTCTGGCGCTCTTTACTGCCCTATGTTGGCCCATGGCACTATGTTCTGCGCTGCCCTGTGTTAGCCCGTGGCACTATGTTCTGACCTCTGGCGCTCTTTACTGCCCTATGTTGGCCCATGGCACTATGTTCTGCCCTATGTTGGCCCGTGGCACTATGTTCTGCCCTCTGGTGCTTTGTACTGCCCTATGTTGGCCCTTGGCACTATGTTCTGCCCTCTGGTGCTCTGTACTGCCCTATGTTGGCCTGTGGCACTATGTTCTGCCCTCTGGTGCTCTGTACTGACCTATGTTGGCCCTTGGCACTATTTTCTGCCCTCTGGTGCTCTGTACTGCCCTATGTTGGCCTGTGGCACTATGTTCTGCCCTCTGGTGCTCTGTACTGACCTATGTTGGCCCTTGGCACTATTTTCTGCCCTCTGGTGCTCTGTACTGACCTATGTTGGCCCTTGGCACTATGTTCTGCCCTCTGGTGCTCTGCACTGCCCTATGTTGGCCCTTGGCACTATTTTCTGCCCTCTGGTGCTCTGTACTGACCTATGTTGGCCCGTGGCACTATGTTCTGCCCTCTGGTGCTCTGCACTGCCCTATGTTGGCCCTTGGCACTATTTTCTGCCCTCTGGTGCTCTGTACTGACCTATGTTGGCCCTTGGCACTATGTTCTGCCCTCTGGTGCTCTGTACTGACCTATGTTGGCCCTTGGCACTATTTTCTGCCCTCTGGTGCTCTATACTGCCCTATGTTGGCCCTTGGCACTATGTTCTGCCCTCTGGTGCTCTGTACTGACCTATGTTGACCCGTGGCACTATGTTCTGCCCTCTGGTGCTCTGTACTGACCTATGTTGGCCCTTGGCACTATGTTCTGCCCTCTGGTGCTCTGTACTGACCTATGTTGGCCCTTGGCACTATGTTCTGCCCTCTGGTGCTCTGCACTGCCCTATGTTGGCCCGTGGCACTATGTTCTGCCCTCTGGTGCTCTGTACTGACCTATGTTGGCCCTTGGCACTATTTTCTGCCCTCTGGTGCTCTGTACTGACCTATGTTGGCCCTTGGCACTATTTTCTGCCCTCTGGTGCTCTATACTGCCCTATGTTGGCCCTTGGCACTATGTTCTGCCCTCTGGTGCTCTTTACTGCCCTATGTTGGCCCATGGCACTATGTTCTGCGCTGCCCTGTGTTAGCCCGTGGCACTATGTTCTGCGCTGCCCTGTGTTAGCCCGTGGCACTATGTTCTGTCCTCTGGTGCTCTGTGCTGCCCTATGTTGGCCCGTGGCACTATGTTCTGACCTCTGGCGCTCTTTACTGCCCTATGTTGGCCCATGGCACTATGTTCTGCCCTATGTTGGCCCGTGGCACTATGTTCTGCCATCTGGCGCTCTGTACTGCCCTATGTTGGCCCGTGGCACTATGTTCTGCCATCTGGCGCTCTGTACTGCCCTATGTTGGCCCGTGGCACTATGTTCTGGCGATCTGGGTCATTCTGTGTTGCACTCTGATTCCCAGATTCTTCCGTTGTGCCCTCATTTTTTTGCCACAGGTCCACTTCTCGCCCAGACATCGGGATCTTCTCCGGCTTCACTTCCGTCTCCTTGTCATTTCCATTTTTTTCCACGTATCTGATTTTTATTGTCGCCTGGATTGAGACGCTCATCTCTCTGCCCCCTGTGGCCCTCAGGTCTCACGGTATATTTTGGTGAACCTTGGCTCAGAGACGACTTTCTATTCCAACAGTGTCACAATAGATTACCGTGCCATACAGACCGCGGAGGGGGGAGGGGCAGCGGCTCCTCCAGGATTAGAAACATTTTGTTTAAATCCTGTAAAGAGGACTTGACACAAATATGCAGATTTAATCCTCAAACGAGGACAGGGGTTCAGCCACAATCCCAAATAATTCAGTTTCCAAGACCACGGTGACCCCCGCTGCCCACTGATAAGACCCAGATCCTGCCCACAGACCCCAGTTAACACCAAATACTGAGAAAGTTTTATACATTGAAAGCTCAGACGACGTCTATAGGATCTCTGTAAAAGATTACCACCTGCTGGACAGTCAGTGAACTTCACCCTCTAATCAGCCATTCAAATATTGCCACCTGGTGGATGGACAGTCACACTGCAAGAAATTACAACAAACCAGCAGCAAGATTAATCAATGTATGTACACAGTGACTGCACCAGCAGAATAGTGAGTGCAGCTCTGGAGTATAATACAGGATGTAACTCAGGATCAGTACAGGATAAGTAATGTATGTACACAGTGACTGCAGCAGCAGAATAGTGAGCGCAGCTCTGGAGTATAATACAGGATGTAACTCAGGATCAGTACAGGATAAGTAATGTATGTACACAGTGACTGCACCAGCAGAATAGTGAGTGCAGCTCTGGAGGATAATACAGGATGTAACTCAGGATCAGTACAGGATAAGTAATGTATGTACACAGTGACTGCACCAGCAGAATAGTGAGTGCAGCTCTGGAGTATAATACAGGATGTAACTCAGGATCAGTACAGGGTAAGTAATGTATGTACATAGTGACTGCACCAGCAGAATAGTGAGTGCAGCTCTGGAGGATAATACAGGATGTAACTCAGGAAGAGTACAGGATAAGTAATGTATGTACACAGTGACTGCACCAGCAGAATAGTGAGCGCAGCTCTGGAGGATAATACAGGATGTAACTCAGGATCAGTACAGGATAAGTAATGTATGTACACAGTGACTGCACCAGCAGAATAGTGAGCGCAGCTCTGGAGTATAATACAGGATGTAACTCAGGATCAGTACAGTATAAGTAATGTATGTACACAGTGACTGCACCAGCAGAATAGTGAGTGCAGCTCTGGAGTATAATACAGGATGTAACTCAGGATCAGTACAGGATAAGTAATGTATGTACACAGTGACTGCACCAGCAGAATAGTGAGTGCAGCTCTGGAGTATAATACAGGATGTAACTCAGGATCAGTACAGGGTAAGGGACTCTGGATATTTGTTGCACTTATAGTAGGGGTTGAGGGGTGACTTTCTCATCCCCAGGTTTTTAGATTTTGCTGTTTTTATCTTTGGTGAGAATCTCAGTTGATATTTTGGGGTGTATGGTGAGGACATTTTGGGGGCACTGGGACGTTTGCTCTTTAATAATACACAGTGGAGATAAGAAAGTAAATTTCCTTTATTTACAGTCCTCACTTGGCGAGAAGTTTCTTTTCCCAAATCTTTGTATAAAAATATTTCTCTTGGTAGCGATATATACATGGAGGGTATGACCCTGTGCTCTTCAAGTATCGCCCCCACAATGGGCCCTGCGGTCACAGTGTAAGTAATCGCCTGCTGTACATTAGAATTATGGAGGTTCAGAAAGTAAAAAAAACAATAGAAAATATTTCTCAGGGCGAAGGTCCCTCCCCCGCAGAACATGGTACCGGTGTCCGTCCATTAGAAGCTCCTGAGGCACGAGGCGCAGCGGACTCCGCACTTTGCTGTGACACAAGATGCATCCAAACTTTACAGTGCAGTTTCTTTGTGCATCTCGTCTGAATGTCCGGACCTCCAGCTGTTTCACTGAGGCGCAGTAGTAACAGTGTGTCAGTGCAGCTGCAGGAGGACTCACTCTGCTGTAGATGAAGCCTCGCCGCTCTGCTGAGAGTCCTACGAGAAGCGTCCTCCTGACCCGTCACCTGACGCTCACATCATTCCATTTGCCTCATCCTCTTCATCCTCCTCCTCGTCAGTAATGAAGTTCTGCAGCTCATCCTCAGAGCCAGGTGGCGCCGGTGGGTAGAACTGGTCGCGTTCCAGGTTGATGTAAGTGACATTAAGATTAATGTAGTGGTCGCCCCACAGGGAGCTAGAGATCACCTCCATGTCACCAACCAGCTGGGTGAAGCTCGGCCGTTCCTCGGGATGCGGATTCCAGCACTGCAGCATCAGGGTGTAGCTGAGAAGACAAGAAACATGCATCAAACACAAGCCCCCCAATAACAGCCCGTAGTCCCACCCCACAAACAGTACAGGAACACTGGGGTACAAACATAAAGGGTTTATATAAGAGAAACATCAGTACTGCAGGGGTGGCTGTATAATCTGTATGTAGTGAGCTCCCTCTAGTGGTGGCTGTATAATCTGTAGGTAGTGAGCTCCCTCTAGTGGTGGGTGTATAATCTGTATGGAGTGAGCTCCCTCTAGTGGTGACTGTATAACCTGTATGTAGTGAGCTCCCTCTAGTGGTGACTGTATAATCTGTATGTAGTGAGCTCCCTCTAGTGGTGGCTGTATAATCTGTATGTAGTGAGCTCCCTCTAGTGGTGGCTGTATAATCTGTATGTAGTGAGCTCCCTCTAGTGGTGGCTGTATAATCTGTATGTAGTGAGCTCCCTCTAGTGGTGACTGTATAATCTGTATGTAGTGAGCTCCCTCTAGTGGTGACTGTATAACCTGTATGTAGTGAGCTCCCTCTAGTGGTGACTGTATAACCTGTATGTAGTGAGCTCCCCCTAGTGGTGGCTGTATAACCTGTATGTAGTGAGCTCCCTCTAGTGGTGGCTGTATAATCTGTATGTAGTGAGCTCCCTCTAGTGGTGGCTGTATAATCTGTATGTAGTGAGCTCCCTCTAGTGGTGGCTGTATAATCTGTATGTAGTGAGCTCCCTCTAGTGGTGGCTGTATAATCTGTATGTAGTGAGCTCCCTCTAGTGGTGGCTGTATAATCTGTATGTAGTGAGCTCCCTCTAGTGGTGGCTGTATAATCTGTATGTAGTGAGCTCCCCCTAGTAGTGGCTGTATAATCTGTATGTAGTGAGCTCCCCCTAGTAGTGGCTGTATAATCTGTATGTAGTGAGCTCCCTCTAGTGGTGGCTGTATAATCTGTATGTAGTGAGCTCCCTCTAGTGGTGGCTGTATAATCTGTATGTAGTGAGCTCCCCCTAGTGGTGGCTGTATAATCTGTATGTAGTGAGCTCCCCCTAGTGGTGGCTGTATAATCTGTATGTAGTGAGCTACCTCTAGTGGTGACTGTATATTCTGTATGTAGTGAGCTCCCTCTAGTGGTGGCTGTATAATCTGTATATAGTGAGCTCCCTCGAGTGGTGGTTGTATAATCTGTATGTAGTGAGCGCCTTCTAGTGGTGGCTGTATAATCTGTATATAATGAGCTCCCTCTAGTGGTGGCTGTATAATCTGTATATAATGAGCTCCCTCTAGTGGTGGCTGTATAATCTGTATGTAGTGAGCTCCCTCTAGTGGTGGCTGTATAATCTGTATGTAGTGAGCGCCCTCCAGTGGTGGCTGTATAATCTGTATGTAGTGAGCTCCCTCTAGTGGTGGCTGTATAATCTGTATGTAGTGAGCGCCCTCCAGTGGTGGCTGTATAATCTGTATGTAGTGAGCTCCCTCTAGTGGTGGCTGTATAATCTGTATGTAGTGAGCTCCCTCTAGTGGTGGCTGTATAATCTGTATGTAGTGAGCTCCCTCTAGTGGAGGCTGTATAATCTGTATGTAGTGAGCTCCCTCTAGTGGTGGCTGTATAATCTGTATGTAGTGAGCTTCCTCTAGTGGTGACTGTATAAGCTGTATGTAGTGAGCTCCCTCTAGTGGTGGCTGTATAATCTGTATGTAGTGAGCTCCCTCTAGTGGTGGGTGTATGATCTGTATGTAGTGAGCTCCCTCTAGTGGTGGCTGTATGATCTGTATGTAGTGAGCTCCCTCTTTTAAAGGGGCGGTGTCCAGCAGATGTGTACAGTCAGGTCAGCAGGACTCACAGGGGGTCCGGGCAGTACTCTGGTTGTGGGAGACGTCTCCCCCTGTACAGGTATCGGGTAATATCATATGGATCCACATCTGGATATGGGGGGGCTCCTCGTGTCATCAGCTCCCACAGCAGCACCCCAAAAGACCACTGGAATGAAAGAGATTACATGGAGGGTTATTTCTGATCCCGTCACATGACCCCCATCCCCTTGCCAGCCGGCCCTCACCACATCGCTCTTGGTGGTGAATTTCTGGGTCTGTAGACTCTCCAGTGCCATCCACTTCACCGGCAGACGCGCGTTTTTATGACGTCGGACGCTGTAATATTCCTTATCAAACACATCCCGAGCGAGGCCGAAATCCGCCACCTTCACCTTATACGCCTCATCGAGCCTGGAAGACATAGCGGTGGTCAGTGGCAGGCACAGCAGCTCCCGGAGCACCCCTGGGGAGTGTCTGCTCTGAGGGGGGGCGGGCGTGTGCTCTGTGACACTGAGCAGCTTGTATACATTGTAGCATTATAGTATCACTTCATATTTTTCCAGCTCCGCCCAGTTACTCACATGCAGTTTCGGGCGGCCAGGTCTCTGTGCACGAACTTCATCTGCGCCAAATACTCCATTCCCCGGGAGACCTGCAGACCGAAGCCGACCAGATCCTTCACCGTGGGGTTCTGCGGAGACAGAGGCGGTCATTATCACACTATAACCATGCCCCACCACCACCATTATAATAGTACAGCACTAACCCGGTCCTCGCTGCGGATGAAGTGTCTCAGGTCCCCGTGGGACATGTACGGGAGGACTACCAGGGGGAGCCCCTCCCGCGGCAGAAAGATTCCGATGAGGGACAGGACGTGGGGGTGATGAAAGCCCTTCATCAGGATCCCCTCCCGGAGAAACTCCTCCACCTCTTCCACATCCGTGATCCCTGCAGGAAAGCACAAAGCTCAGGAGCCGCAAGGAATCTGTCACTCCAGTCACATCCAGAGCTGCTGCCACTACTCTGTTACGTCTTATACTCCAGTCACATCCAGAGCAGCAGTCATAATGCGCCTGTTACAGCACATCTTATTCTCCAGTCACATCCAGAGCTGCTGCAACAATTCTACTGTTACGTCTTATTGTCCAGTCACATCCAGAGCTGCACTGCAGTTTTACCTCTGGTCTCTCATACCACTGACAACTACCACGTCTGTATACAGGACCCTCAGAATGGTGCATTGTGAGACCCCAGGATTTTAGGGGTGAGTCTGAAGCACCAGTCACCAGAATAGTTAGTGCAGCTTTGGTTGCTATTGGAGTACATGACGCTACCCTTCCCCTGGTCCTTACTGTTGAGGGACTTGACAGCGCAGTGCAGCTCGTGGCCGTCCTCGTCTGTGTACATTCCATGGTAAACGCTTCCAAAATGACCTGAGGTGGAAGAAAAGATAAACGGTAGTCACGCCCTGGACAATGAGGGGGCGACAGGGAGCAGGACGGGTGCGGCGCATTAATAGCATTGGACCAACCCTCGAAGAGCCCCTCTCCTCTGTGAGCCCTCTCAGCCAATCAGCAATGCCAAGAAGAGTCACATCTTACATGACCATCAACAGGAAGCCGTGTTTGGGGCGGGGCTTACTGACAGGGCGTCTCTGCGGCTCGGTTTTGGCGCTCTTACCTTTCCCTATTATCCGGTCGCGGTGTGTGATCAGGCGGCTCTCGGGGATCAGGACGTCCTTCACTTCATCCAGCAGCTCCGGCCTCAGGTTATCAAGGAGACTGGTGAGTAGGATGGGTACGGATCCGACGCTGCCCCCAGAATACAGGCCCCCGCGGAGTGACACACCACCGGAACTGCTGCTGGGGATATCTGACAACAGGAGAAAAATACCGTTATATCGCCTCTCAGGGTGTCACCCCCAGCAGGTGAGCCTCTTCTCGTGTGGCAATTTATGTACAGGAACTGCCATTTCTCTGGCATTTCATGGAAGCGCACGTGAACACTTACAGGACCCCCTGTAGTCCCCATGAGGGAAGGCGATCGGAGAGGCGACCACTTCTCGGTTATTTGCCAGCAGTTCCAGGTTTTCCGCTACTGTAAAGACGTAAGAGGCTGATTACATGACTGGTCGCTCATGGCTGCCTGCTCACTGAAGGCTGCTCGCTCATGGTCACCTGCTCACTGAAGGCTGCGCGCTCATGGTCGCCTGCTCACTCATGGCCGCCTGCTCACTGAAGGCCGCTCGCTCATGGCCGCCTGCTCACTGATGGCCGCTTGCTCACTGATGGCCGCTTGCTCACTGAAGGCTGCTCGCTCATGGCTGCCTGCTCACTGAAGGCCGCTTGCTCATGGCTGCCTGCTCACTGAAGGCTGCTTGCTTATGGCTGCCTGCTCACTGAAGGCCGCTTGCTCATGGCTGCCTGCTCACTGAAGGCTGCTCGATCATGGCTGTCTAATCACTGATGGCCGCCTGCTCGCTCATGGCCGCTTGCTCACTGAAGGCTGCTTGCTCGCTCGCTCATGGCTGCCTGCTCACTGATGGCCGCTTGCTCATGGCTGCCTGCTCACTGAAGGCCGCTTGCTCATGGCTGCCTGCTCACTGAAGGCCGCTTGCTCATGGCTGCCTGCTCACTGAAGGTCGCTTGCTCATGGCTGCCTGCTCACTGAAGGTCGCTTGCTCATGGCTGCCTGCTCACTGAAGGTCGCTTGCTCATGGCTGTCTGCTCACTGATGGCCGCTCGCTCCCACTCACCTTTCTTCTTTCCTTTTTTTCTTTCCTTTAGTAGAAGGAAAATTAAAACGGCGACGACCACTATGGAGGCGACTGTCCCCAGCGCAATTCCCAGGACCGGCTCCAGCAGAGTGACCACAACCACGTGACCCAAATCCGTGCAAAAACCGTCAACACAAACCTGGTGACCAAAGAGGGTATCAGGCAGGACACAGGTGGTCACCACGTTCACCGACAGGACACAGGAGGTCACCACGTTCACCGACAGGACACAGGAGGTCACCACGTTCACCGACAGGACACAGGAGGTCACCACGTTCACCGACAGGACACAGGAGGTCACCACGTTCACCGACAGGACACAGGAGGTCACCACGTTCACCGACAGGACACAGGAGGTCACCACGTTCACCGACAGGACACAGGAGGTCACCACGTTCACCGACAGGACACAGGAGGTCACCACGTTCACCGACAGGACACAGGAGGTCACCACGTTCACCGACAGGACACAGGAGGTCACCACGTTCACCGACAGGACACAGGAGGTCACCACGTTCACCGACAGGACACAGGTGACCACCACGTTCACCGACAGGACACAGGTGACCACCACGTTCACCGACAGGACACAGGTGACCACCACGTTCACCGACAGGACACAGGTGACCACCACGTTCACTGACAGGACACAGGAGGTCACCACGTTCACCGACCAGACACAGAGGGACACATTTGCTGACAGGTCTCAGTAGGCCACGTTCACTGACTGGACACAGGAGACACAGACTGGAGGCCACATTCACTGACAGGGGAGGGAGGGTTTGTACCTGGACGACTGCCCCCTCTGAGGGGATGACCACATCTTTTGGGATCCTGCAGGTGATCTCATTCTCCAGGACTTTGGGGTAGCACTCCCGGCCGTCCACCGTCATGGAGACATTGAGGCAGCCGTTCAGTCGAGCCAGGAAGATGTGCTGAAAGGGGAAATGCGAGAAATCAGAGCATCCAGGGGATGATAGGAGTGAGAGTGCACAATAATCATAAGGAGCTTTGATTGTGGGCCCCTAGGGGCAGGGATGATGGGAGTGATACATACACCCGGCGTCTGCTGCCTTAATCACACGAATGGCTGCGCTGGAAGGCCGTCTGTTCCGCTGCCACAGGTGTGAACGCAGCCTTACTCATCATTCAGGCTCTAAGCTCCAGACCCAGGAGGTCCTAGAACATCCAATGGAAGGTAACCCCCCCGCCATCGTCCCCCCAATACACAGGATACTCATGGTCCCCCCTCCAAAGCCTCCCCTGTCCAGAACCCCCAGAGACCCCCACGGCCTGTCACATCATCTTACGTGCGCCTCGATCTCGTTGTCCCCCTTTTTCAGTTGGAAACGGTTGTCATTTTCAAACGGGTAAATGGTGTAATTAAAGGAGGGGAAGTTCCCGGAGTAGTTATAGGAGTAGCCGTCCAGCTGCAGACCCAGCACCCCGAACCGCCGGGTGGGCGTCTTCTCATCCAAGGTGGAGGGGGTGCTGCAGAGGACGCGACTGGGGGTGAAGGCCTGGTCACACACCTGCAGACAACAAGGGGTTAAAGCCACGAGGACAGGAAATACAGTACACGTGTGGAGCGCGCTGGACACGTGAAGCTCGGCGGTTTCACACAGTGGCGTTCGTTCACTAATGCGGTCTCACGTTTAGACGATTTAAACGCCGACAGACAGAAAACGCACCGGACTGCTGAGGATAACCGCCTGACGCCTCGCCTCCTATTGGCTGGTAAATGCGCAATAACTATGGCATCTAAAAACGTTTGCGAATTATATGACGCGGCTCGGTCAGCAAATCGGAGAAAGCTGCGGGGACGCTGTCTCTTCTGTGTGTGAACCCCCAATATACAGAGAAACCCTGGGGCCCCTTAATCCACAGATTGGGGGACACTCACCTGCTTCCTGCCCTGATACCAGACCGTTATACTGGACACAGAATCCAGGTTCGAGCCCTGAATGGTCAGAGAGCTTCCCCTGGAAGAGAGAGGACAGAGACTGAGCAGGACGGCCGCCAAACTGCTTCTAGTATGAAACTATTCCAGCAGAATGCTGAGTGCAGCTCTGGAGTATAATACAGGATGTGACTCAGGATCAGTGCAGGATAAGTAATGTATGTACACAGTGACTGCACCAGCAGAATAGTGAGTGCAGCTCTGGAGTATAATACAGGATGTAACTCAGGATCAGTACAGGATAAGTAATGTATGTACACAGTGACTGCACCAGCAGAATAGTGAGTGCAGCTCTGGGGTATAATACAGGATGTAACTCAGGGTCAGTACAGGATAAGTAATGTATGTACACAGTGACTGCACCAGCAGAATAGTGAGTGCAGCTCTGGAGTATAATACAGGATGTGACTCAGGATCAGTACAGGATAAGTAATGTGTGTACACAGTGACTGCACCAGCAGAATAGTGAGTGCAGCTCTGGAGGATAATACAGGGTGTAACTGAGGATCAGTAATGTATGTACACAGTGACTGCACCAGCAGAATAGTGAGTGCAGCTCTGGAGTATAATACAGGCTGTAACTCAGGATCAGTACAGGATAAGTAATGTATGTACACAGTGACTGCACCAGCAGAATAGTGAGTGCAGCTCTGGAGTATAATACAGGATGTAACTCAGGATAAGTAATGTATGTACACAGTGACTGCACCAGCAGAATAGTGAGTGCAGCTCTGGCGTATAATACAGGCTGTAACTCAGGATCAGTACAGGATAAGTAATGTATGTACACAGTGACTGCACCAGCAGAATAGTGAGTGCAGCTCTGGAGTATAATACAGGATGTAACTCCGGATCAGTACAGGATAAGTAATGTATGTACACAGTGACTGCACCAGCAGAATAGTGAGTGCAGCTCTGGGGTATAATACAGGATGTAACTCAGGATCAGTACAGGATAAGTAATGCATGTACACAGTGACTGCAGCAGCAGAATAGTGAGTGCAGCTCTGGAGTATAATACAGGGTGTAACTCAGAATCAGTACAGGATAAGTAATGTATGTACACAGTGACTGCACCAGCAGAATAGTGAGTGCAGCTCTGGAGTATAATACAGGATGTAACTCCGGATCAGTACAGGATAAGTAATGTATGTACACAGTGACTGCACCAGCAGAATAGTGAGTGCAGCTCTGGGGTATAATACAGGATGTAACTCAGGATCAGTGCAGGATAAGTAATGTATGTACACAGTGACTGCACCAGCAGAATAGTGAGTGCAGCTCTGGAGTGTAATACAGGATGTAACTCAGGATCAGTACAGGATAAGTAATGTATGTACACAGTGGCTGCACCAGCAGAATAGTGAGTGCAGCTCTGGAGTATAATACAGGATGTAACTCGGGATCAGTACAGGATAAGTAATGTATGTACACAGTGACTGCACCAGCAGAATAGTGAGTGCAGCTCTGGAGTATAATGCAGGATGTAACTCAGGATCAGTACAGGATAAGTAATGTATGTACACAGTGACTGCACCAGCAGAATAGTGAGTGCAGCTCTGCAGTATAATACAGGATGTAACTCAGGATCAGTACAGGATAAGTAATGTATGTACACAGTGACTGCACCAGCAGAATAGTGAGTGCAGCTCTGGAGTATAATACAGGATGTAACTCAGGATAAGTAATGTATGTACACAGTGACTGCACCAGCAGAATAGTGAGTGCAGCTCTGGCGTATAATACAGGCTGTAACTCAGGATCAGTACAGGATAAGTAATGTATGTACACAGTGACTGCACCAGCAGAATAGTGAGTGCAGCTCTGGAGTATAATACAGGATGTAACTCCGGATCAGTACAGGATAAGTAATGTATGTACACAGTGACTGCACCAGCAGAATAGTGAGTGCAGCTCTGGGGTATAATACAGGATGTAACTCAGGATCAGTACAGGATAAGTAATGCATGTACACAGTGACTGCACCAGCAGAATAGTGAGTGCAGCTCTGGGGTATAATACAGGATCTAACTCAGGATCAGTACAGGATAAGTAATGTATGTACACAGTGACTGCACCAGCAGAATAGTGAGTGCAGCTCTGGCGTATAATACAGGATGTAACTCCGGATCAGTACAGGATAAGTAATGTATGTACACAGTGACTGCACCAGCAGAATAGTGAGTGCAGCTCTGGGGTATAATACAGGATGTAACTCAGGATCAGTACAGGATAAGTAATGCATGTACACAGTGACTGCAGCAGCAGAATAGTGAGTGCAGCTCTGGAGTATAATACAGGATGTAACTCCGGATCAGTACAGGATAAGTAATGTATGTACACAGTGACTGCACAGCAGAATAGTGAGTGCAGCTCTGGAGTATAATACAGGATGTAACTCAGGATCAGTACAGGATAAGTAATGTATGTGCACAGTGACTGCACCAGCAGAATAGTGAGTGCAGCTCTGGGGTATAATACAGGATGTAACTCAGGATCAGTACAGGATAAGTAATGTATGTACACAGTGACTGCACCAGCAGAATAGTGAGTGCAGCTCTGGGGTATAATACAGGATGTAACTCAGGATCAGTGCAGGATAAGTAATGTATGTACACAGTGACTGCACCAGCAGAATAGTGAGTGCAGCTCTGGAGTATAATACAGGATGTAACTCAGGGTCAGTACAGGATAAGTAATGTATGTACACAGTGACTGCCCCAGCAGAATAGTGAGTGCAGCTCTGGAGGATAATACAGGATGTAACTCAGGATCAGTACAGGATAAGTAATGTATGTACACAGTGACTGCACCAGCAGAATAGTGAGTGCAGCTCTGGAGTATAATACAGGATGTAACTCAGGATCAGTACAAGATAAGTAATGTATGTACACAGTGACTGCACCAGCAGAATAGTGAGTGCAGCTCTGGAGTATAATACAGGATGTAACTCAGGATCAGTACTGGATAAGTAATGTATGTACACAGTGACTGCACCAGCAGAATAGTGAGTGCAGCTCTGGAGTATAATACAGGATGTAACTCAGGATCAGTACAGGATAAGTAATGTATGTACACAGTGACTGCACCAGCAGAATAGCGAGTGCAGCTCTGGAGTATAATACAGGATGTAACTCAGGATCAGTACAGGATAAGTAATGTATGTACACAGTGACTGCACCAGCAGAATAGTGAGTGCAGCTCTGGAGTATAATACAGGATGTAACTCAGGATCAGTACAGGATAAGTAATGTATGTACACAGTGACTGCACCAGCAGAATAGTGAGTGCAGCTCTGGAGTATAATACAGGATGTAACTCGGGATCAGTACAGGATAAGTAATGTATGTACACAGTGACTGCACCAGCAGAATAGTGAGTGCAGCTCTGGAGTATAATACAGGATGTAACTCAGGTTCAGTACAGGATAAGTATTGTATGTACACAGTGACTGCACCAGCAGAACAGTGAGTGCAGCTCTGGAGTATAATACAGGATGTAACTCAGGATTAGTACACGATAAGTAATGTATGTACACAGTGACTGCACCAGCAGAATAGTGAGTGCAGCTCTGGAGTATAATACAGGATGTAACTCAGGATCAGTACTGGATAAGTAATGTATGTACACAGTGACTGCACCAGCAGAATAGTGAGTGCAACTCTGGAGTATAATACAGGATGTAACTCAGGATCAGTACAGGATAAGTAATGTATGTACACAGTGACTGCACCTGCAGAATAGTGAGTGCAGCTCTGGAGTATAATACAGGATGTAACTCAGGATCAGTACAGGATAAGTAATGTATGTACACAGTGACTGCACCAGCAGAACAGTGAGTGCAGCTCTGGAGTATAATACAGGATGTAACGCTCACCGGGATAGGCTGCAGTTGGGTTGGATACTACTGACGATTGGGTTTGGCTTGTAGGTGAAGGACTGAGGGTGAGGAGTCTGAGCTCCGTCCAACCATAGGATGATGTCTGTGGGTCCCAGGAAGGAGACGGGAGGGGACACACAGCACAGGTCACTTGCTGGACACGACCTGGAGGGCAGATGTAAAAGATGACAGCGGTATTATTATCTTCATTATCAATGAGATTCAGACCTTTAGAACTATGACCAGAAACGCTCACTGGCTGTACACGGTGCACTCCGCGTCTCCGATATAGACGCGCCGATTCTCCACCGCACTCAGGTTCTGGCCCTTCAGAGTGAGACGAGACCCTCCAGCCACAGGTCCAAAAGACGGAGACACGGACGTCAGCAGCGGCTCCTGGTGGGAGATATGGATTAGTGAGCAGAGGCGCGCCCGGGGGTCACCGCTATCCTCACACCATCCGAGTAATTTCCTCACCACGTAGCTGAACCCGCTGACTGTGGCACTGCCATCCACGGAATAGGCCACGTTGTTCAGATTTTCTCTAATTGTTACGGTGATGTCAGCGGGAGAGGCGGCATCCGGCGGCCCCTGTGTCTGTAACGTGCACACCAGGCTGCAGAGACAAGAAGCCTGATGAGACCCTGAGAGCCACCGAGCGTGGCCCCCACAATGAGAAGTGGCTCCCGCCCTTACCTTCTGCTGCTGCTCTTTAGTGGGTCCACAGAGCACGGCCGCTGCCCCACAAACACCTGGTGAGTCTGCGCCATGATCTGTGAATTGGGGGGCCCATAAAAGACCTTGTGAGACTGGAAATCTCTGCCGCAAATGGTGATGTTTGTCCGACCGCGCAGAGGAGCCACACGGGGATAAAACTGTAGGAGGAAGATGACTGAGATCAGAACGTGGTCATGTGATCAGTATGCAGGTCAGGATGTGGTCATGTGATCAGTATGCAGGTCAGGACGTGGTCATGTGATCAGTATTGTGGCCAGGACGTGGTCATGTGATCAGTATTGTGGCCAGGACGTGGTCATGTGATCAGTATTGTGGCCAGGACGTGGTCATGTGATCAGTATGGTGGCCAGGACGCGGTCATGTTATCAGTATGGTGGCCAGGACGCGGTCATGTGATCAGTATGGTGGCCAGGACGCGGTCATGTGATCAGTATGGGGCCAGGACGCGGTCATGTGATCAGTATGGAGGCCAGGACTTGGCCATGTGATCAGTATGGAGGCCAGGACGTGGTCATGTGATCAGTATGGTGGCCAGGACGCGGTCATGTGATCAGTATGGGGGCCAGGACGCGGTCATGTGATCAGTATGGGGGCCAGGACGCGGTCATGTGATCAGTATGGGGGCCAGGACGTGGTTATGTGATCAGTATGGAGGTCAGGACGTGGTTATGTGATCAGTATGGAGGTCAGGACGTGGTTATGTGATCAGTATGGAGGTCAGGACGTGGTTATGTGATCAGTATGGTGGCCAGGACGCGGTCATGTGATCAGTATGGGGACCAGGACGCGGTCAGCTGTAATAATGTTAGTGTCGGGGCACATCTTACGTCAGTGATTATAGGGGGGCAGGTGTCCTGGTTCCATCCTCCTTCACAATCCTCCCTTCGAGAGCAGCCATTGTTACACCATCCGCAGCCCATGAAGCGAGGGGCCCGCAGGCAGCGGCTACAGCTGAGGAGGTGGCGGCAGCCGGGGCCCCTGACGCTGACCTTGGTCACCTGCAGAGAGAGGACAATGAGACGCTGCTTGTACCTCACCCATCTCTCCAGTAACGTCTCCACCCACCTGGTCCCCAGTGATGAAAAGGAGGTCGTCCCCGATGCGGGTGACGTCACGTGACACCGGGTGACTGGCGCTCAGCGAGAAGTTGGACAGGAACAGCGGTTTACTGTTACGCTGCAGGATGACCTGTGGGGGGGGAGAGATCAGTGACCAGTGGACATTGTGACGTCACCGCCTCATTATAATAACCGCACCTGCAGCATGCGGCCGTCCGAGGTGCCGAGGTGACCGACGGTGATACTGTCATTGGTGGTGACAAACAAGGCGGTCAGGAGCGTCCCGTTCAAACGTCCATTAAACAGATCCAGGCGAGCCAACGGCGGAGTCACCAGCGTCGGAACAGCCCAGCAACTGCGGTCAGGGACCGGGGCAGAGTCACTCACCTGGACCGGAAACAACCACAAATACGTAATTCAAAACGACACCCTAAAATATCCAACAAATCATGTGTGGGAGGTAGTCACAGCCCCGCCCCCTGCTGATGACATCACTGAGATAATGACATGAGATCACACACCTTATACTACAGGAACATCTGTTACTGCTGACAACCTGCCTGTACATCCTGTCTGAGAGGTAGTCACAGCCCCGCCCCCTGCTGATGACATCACTGATATACTGACATGTGATCAGACATGAGATCACACACCTTATACTACAGGAACATCTATTACTGCTGACAACCTGCCTGTATATCCTGTCTGAGAGGTAGTCACAGCCCCGCCCCCTGCTGATGACATCACTGGTATAATGACATGAGATCACACACCTGATACTACAGGAACATCTATTACTGCTGACAACCTGCCTGTACATCCTGTCTGAGAGGTAGTCACAGCCCCGCCCCCTGCTGATGACATCACTGGTATAATGACATGAGATCACACACCTTATACTACAGGAACATCTATTACTGCTGACAACCTGCCTGTACATCCTGTCTGAGAGGTAGTCACAGCCCCGCCCCCCGCTGATGACATCACTGATATAATGACATGTGATCAGACATGAGATCCACACCTTATACTACAGGAACATCTATTACTGCTGACAACCTGCCTGTATATCCTGTCTGAGAGGTTGTCACAGCCCCGCCCCCTGCTGATGACATCACTGATATACTGACATGTGATCAGACATGAGATCACACACCTTATACTACAGGAACATCTATTACTGCTGACAACCTGCCTGTATATCCTGTCTGAGAGGTAGTCACAGCGCCGCCCCCTGCTGATGACATCACTGATATAATGACATGTGATCAGACCCCTTATACTACAGGAGCATCTTTTACTGCTGACAACCTGCCTGTACATCCTGTCTGAGAGGTAGTCACAGCCCCGCCCCCTGCTAATGACATCACTGATATACTAACATGTGATCAGACATGAGATCACACACCTTATACTACAGGAACATCTATTACTGCTGACAACCTGCCTGTATATCCTGTCTGAGAGGTAGTCACAGCCCCGCCCCCTGCTGATGACATCACTGATACAATGACATGTGATCAGACATGAGGTCCTACACCTTATACTACAGGAACATCTATTACTGCTGACAACCTGCCTGTACATCCTGTCTGAGAGGTAGTCACAGCCCCGCCCCCTGCTGATGACATCACTGATATAATGTCATGTGATCAGACATGAGATCCACACCTTATACTACAGGAACATCTATTACTGCTGACAACCTGCCTGTATATCCTGTCTGAGAGGTAGTCACAGCCCCGCCCCCTGCTGATGACATCACTGATATAATGACATCAGATCCACACACCTGATACTACAGGAACATCTATTACTGCTGACAACCTGCCTGTATATCCTGTCTGAGAGGTAGTTACAGCCCCGCCCCCTGCTGATGACATCACTGGTATAATGACATGTGATCAGACATGAGATCCACACCTTATACTACAGGAACATCTATTACTGCTGACAACCTGCCTGTATATCCTGTCTGAGAGGTAGTCACAGCCCTGCCCCCTGCTGATGACATCACTGATATAATGACATGTGATCAGACATGAGATCACACACCTTATACTACAGGAACATCTATTACTGCTGACAGCCTGCCTGTATATCCTGTCTGAGGGGTAGTCACAGCCCCGCCCCCTGCTGATGACATCACTGATATAATGACATCAGATCCACACACCTGATACTACAGGAACATCTATTACTGCTGACAACCTGCCTGTACATCCTGTCTGAGAGGTAGTCACAGCCCCGCCCCCTGCTGATGACATCACTGGTATAATGACATGAGGTCACACACCTTATACTACAGGAACATCTATTACTGCTGACAACCTGCCTGTATATCCTGTCTGAGGTAGTCACAGCCCCGCCCCCTGCTGATGACATCACTGATATAATGACATCAGATCCACACACCTGATACTACAGGAACATCTATTACTGCTGACAACCTGCCTGTATATCCTGTCTGAGAGGTAGTCACAGCCCCGCCCCCTGCTGATGACATCACTGGTATAATGACATGAGATCACACACCTTATACTACAGGAACATCTATTCCTGCTGACAACCTGCCTGTATATCCTGTCTGAGAGGTAGTTACAGCCCCGCCCCCTGCTGATGACATCACTGATATAATGACATGTGATCAGACATGAGATCCACACCTTATACTACAGGAACATCTATTACTGCTGACAACCTGCCTGTATATCCTGTCTGAGAGGTTGTCACAGCCCTGCCCCCTGCTGATGACATCACTGATATAATGACATGTGATCAGACATGAGATCACACACCTTATACTACAGGAACATCTATTACTGCTGACAGCCTGCCTGTATATCCTGTCTGAGGGGTAGTCACAGCCCCGCCCCCTGCTGATGACATCACTGATATAATGACATCAGATCCACACACCTGATACTACAGGAACATCTATTACTGCTGACAACCTGCCTGTATATCCTGTCTGAGAGGTAGTCACAGCCCCGCCCCCTGCTGATGACATCACTGGTATAATGACATGAGGTCACACACCTTATACTACAGGAACATCTATTACTGCTGACAACCTGCCTGTATATCCTGTCTGAGAGGTAGTTACAGCCCCGCCCCCTGCTGATGACATCACTGATATACTGACATGAGATCACACACCTGATACTACAGGAGCATCTATTACTGCTGACAACCTGCCTGTATATCCTGTCTGAGAGGTAGTTACAGCCCCGCCCCCTGCTGATGACATCACTGATATAATGACATGAGATCACACACCTGATACTACAGGAACATCTATTACTGCTGACAACCTGCCTGTATATCCTGTCTGAGGTTGTC
This sequence comes from Bufo gargarizans, assembly GCF_014858855.1. NCBI lineage: Eukaryota > Metazoa > Chordata > Amphibia > Anura > Bufonidae > Bufo > Bufo gargarizans. The sequence goes on along the minus strand of NW_025334145.1, from coordinate 375,253 downwards.
ACAGCCCCGCCCCCTGCTGATGACATCACTGACGAGCCTTACGTTTTGCGGGCAGTAGTGGTTGTCCTGGTAGTAGCGGAGGCCTCGGGACAGTCTCTCCGTGTACTCGATGCTGCAGCATTTCTTCATTCCCTCCTGGATGGAGCGCTCGATGAGCCGCAGCGGGAAGGCGCACACCGCTGATTTTCTGAGGGGTTTTTCGCTGTTTGTTTCGCTCTGAGCAAATGCAGCAAAGAGCACGAGGTCGTCGGGCTGCAGGTCCAGCTCCGTGGCCAGGTCCTTCCCCACCCCCACGACGTGGGCCGCCTGCAGGACATTGAAGGTTCTGGGTTCTGACCTGCGACGCCGCTTCTCCTCCACACGACAGTCCAGAACCAGCTCCCGATAGCTGCAAGACACAAAAAGCAGAATGAGCCCGGAGATCAGCGGCTCCTGCTCCTAGCAACTACCCTCCTCTGTACATACCTTCCTTACATAAAATAGCCCTAACCAGCCTGATCTAATACTTCTCACAGCTGAGGGTTTGTTACAATTCTATCCTTTCTAGACAATCCTCTGTGAGGAACCCAGACTGACACATTGTAACAATCTATCAGGCACAGGAGAGATGTCTGCAGCTGCTCTGTGACAATCCTCTGGGAAATACTGTACCAAAAGCTCAGCTGTGTGATGACAAGTTTAGAGTTTTTAGCCTCTTGATATAAACATGAATGTTTCTGTATTCTGTTATTGGTCTCTTTGGGCAGCAGGACTGTTCTGATTGGCCCAGGTCACGTCCCCGCGCGGGGCTCTTACCTCTTCAGGTCTTGCTCTTCGGCGCTGAGGCGCACAAGTCGGCTCTGATAGGTTCGGGACTCTAGGCTTTCTCGCTGCACAGTCAAGAAGTAGACGTAACCTGCGGTGCTGAAGGTGTAAACGTAGCGGATGAGGTAAGTGTCCAGGAACGGCGGGATGACCGTCAGCGAGTGGAAATCACCGGAAAACCCGTCCTGAGAAGTGAGGAGCCGCCGGATGGACAGCGAGGTGGTGCCGTAATCCTTTGTCACATTAGAATCCACAGAAGATGCCACATAGAAGTAGACGTGCCGCCTGTACTGTACCACGGTGACCATGGTGCCCCGGGGGCTGGCGATACAGTCTGGGCACAACGACGGGGCGTTCCCCTGCTCCCGGAACAGACAGGAAGATTTCACGATCGCAGAGTCATTGAACTCATGTACAAAGCAAAGTCCGTGGAAAGAGGAGCTGCAGCTGTACAGGAAGCTCTCCTCCGGATCCACCACCAGCACCTCGCTGTCCGTGTTCTGCCCCTGCTTCGGGAGGGCACTACCCATCATGCACCCGGAGCAGAGCGCGCACCCCGAGTTCTGGGTGGGGCCGGTGATGAGATCCTGCAGGTGGTGGAGGTCGGAGCTTCTCACCACGTGCAGGCGGTTGGTAGTCGTAAGGAACAGTAAGGAGCCTTCGTCTTCCCTGGCGGCCACGTTTTGGATGGTGCCTGGAGCGGTGAAGCGAGGCAGCTCATATTGGACGTCACGATCCAGAGACTGGAAGGGTATGTCTGGACACTGCCACGTAGAGGCCAAGGAGGCCCAGAGGATGATGACGAGGATCGCACCGAAAGGCCCCATCAGGGAGGTTTGGAGAAGACAATCCACAGTAGGGTCCACGCTCACCCCAGAGGAGGACAAAGGGTCCAGCACAGAGAGGCCATTGTATGCAACCTGTGGAGAGAGGCAGAACTAGTCAGTACCGTCAGCCGCCATGTACAGGAGGTGCACACCAAGTGATGGAGGGAGGAAACAGTCAGCAAGGAGCAGAAGAGAAGCTGCAGCAAGAAGACCACAGAGGAATTACTGCTGTTACATTGATCACACCTTGTCTCATACTCCAGTCACATCATGTCTGCAGCTTTTGATGTGACTGGAGTATAGAACACAGTGTAAGAGCTAATGACCCTTGCTTTATAATTGTCTATGTCACCTTAAAAGTGTAAGGGGCTGGGGGCCGCTGCAGGAGAAGCACCATCAGCACAGGCTACGTGGCCCCCATGCTGAGGTGATGTGAGCGGAGCTGAGAGAAGGAGGCCGTCTGGGGCCAGCAGGGAGAGCGCGGTCCATGAGGTGCCACCGGGTGTGAGGCGGCAGGCCTGAGAGCGCCACTGGTGGATGGTAGGGAGCCTCAGGGAAGGGTGCCGTGGAGCCACCGTGAGACTGTGGGTGGCCATAGCTGGGGCCAGGAGTCCCAGAGCCCATGAGGGGCTGCACCGTAAGGAAACTGCAGTGTGGGAAACATTGCTGGGTGAGGGCTATGCAAAAGGCAACGGATAGTGGGGTAAGCGGCTCCTGAGGGTGAGACGGCAAGAGGAACCAAGTGCCAGGATTAGACATAGCATATCCACCTCTGGGACCCGTCCCCATGGCCACGGTGACTGTGGCAGCATCGCTGCCTCGCCATTCATTGTGGCCGAGAAGCTCCCTCGCTGCCTCTCCATTCGCTGTGGCCACCCCCTTTCTATCCACTGGGGTCACCCCCTCTCCATTTGGTGCAGCTGAGCAGCCCTCTCTCCCTTCCCTGCGGCCTACCTCATCTCTATTTGCTGCTGCTGCCGCCCCCTCCCTCCCTATTTGCTGCTGCGGCCACCCCCTCCTTCCCTCTCCATTTGCTGCTGCGGCCACCCCCTCCTTCCCTCTCCATTTGCTGCTGCAGCCGCCCCCCCTCAATTTGCTGCTGCAGCCGCCCCTCCCTCCCCCTCAATTTGCTGCTGCAGCCGCCCCTCCCCCTCCATTTGCTGCTGCAGCTGCCCCCTCCCTCCCCCTCCATTTGCTGCTGCGGCCGCCCCTTCCTCCCTCTCCATTTGCTGCTGCCGCCGCCCCTTCCTCCCTCTCCATTTGCTGCTGCGGCCGCCCCCTCCCTCGATTTGCTGCTGCGGCCCCCCTCCCTCTCTCTCCATTTGCTGCTGCGGCCGCCCCTTCCTCCCTCTCCATTTGCT